>NW_006921908.1:236725-251208 GCF_000298275.1 Orycteropus afer afer | reverse complement strand
ATCAACTTGAAGGCAGAATGTTTTGTTTTGATTTTTTAGTTTTGTTGTATAAGTTCACTGTTCACCTATCTTGTCTCTGGAAGTCCATTAGTCTCCACAGATTCCTGTGGCTCAAGGCCCATGATTGTCATTTTGGTCTTTCTTCCCTTCACAATAAGCCCCTGCTTAGGCCATGTTTAATCTTGATCCTAGATAATGGTTTAGAGTTCAGTAATGTCTACAGCACTATCTCTTTTGAAAAATTAACCCATAATGCTGTATCTTTGCCCATTATTCATTTGATTAAATACATAAAACACAGGGGTACAAATTTTGATAAGAAAATTATTTTAAAATTCAGTGGTTTCATACAAAATACTTGGAAAGTATAAGTATTCTCTTAACTGTATACAACAAAAGCATGGATACATTAAAAAAGTAATCTAGCAATAAGTTCTTTACGCAGTCAAATACATTTCCCACTCCTCATAGAGCAATGAGGGAGATGAGGGCAGATCCTGAGGAAGACAATCATCATCTATCTCAGATGAGATAGCCAATCTATCTCAGATGAAAGCTTTGCGTGCTTTCCAGGCAATAGGACCTTGGGGAAATGGTCTCATCTTGTAGCCTAGAGAGTTGAGAGGAAACTGAGATTTGTCTTTTATCAAGGATATTCACCAAAATATTCTCATTCCTCTTTTGAGGGTTCCACTTCTTCCCTTTAGGACCCTTACCCTCACAAAGGAGACTTCTAGGAGTTGTTAAAGTTCTGTAATTTTTACAGTCAAATCTTAGGTCTGATCATTAGCATAATCTTCCTTTCAGTTGCAAGAAATTAAATATTTTTAAATGCTGCCATGGAGATATTTTGGCTATTACACCATGCCCTGAGTTGAAAATTGACTGATCTATCATTTGTTTCTTTTAAGTCTTCTATTGACATTGGAGGGGAAAAAACGAAAGACAACCAACTCCACAATATTTATAATTAATATCACCTCTGTTTAAAATACTAGAGCTATCCCAAGCCTTTCAGGTGTATGCCATTCCAGTCTTCAAGAGGTAAATGTCTCAGAATTGTGCTACACAAGCTGTGGCTATCACAAATAACTTACCCCAAGAATGGGAAACTTGTTGCTCACTGTCTGGTGAGTGATAAAATTTCAAGTTCTTGTCTTGAGGGCCTGCTTCTTAGAGCTACTTCTGGTACTGAGATAAAAATTTTAGTGCAAGTACTTTATCCAGAAAGTGACAACACAAGGCACTTTGTGTGGGGAAGTGAGAAGGGAAGAAAGCTAACAGTTGTGTTAATGAGCAGGTTACTATTGAGGACCTTAGGGTACTATGTAGAACTATCTCAGAGGCTGAATTTTCAGGGGTAATTATTAGCCAATTGCCCTCCATCATTGGTGTATGAGTACTTCTAGTTGCCTTAACACCTCAGGACATCAGTCCATCCTGTGTGTGGACAGAAAATAATTCTGACACCAAAGAAAGCACTCGGGAACAGTCATATGCCGGCAAAAGGAAGTAGAGGCTGGTGCAGGAAATGTACAGGAATTGTGAATGTCGAGGGGATAGGCTAGGTTAGGACTTGGAAGCATTGGGTGTAATGGTCTACCTCCTGATTTTGTTCATCATCATCCTGCAGACGCTGTATTCTATTGAAGATTTGCCACTTCTCTCAACAAAACACTTGTTTACTTACCTCAATGCCATTGCTTGTGCTATTACTTTTGCTGAATGCCCTCTGTTCCCTGTGGCCCACCCTACTGCCCTAGCGAATTCTAACTCTTCTTTAAAATCTCAATTTAGCTGTCACTTCCTCTTGGATGCTTTCCCAGCTTCCCTCAGGCAGAGTTATGTCGTCCTCTAAGCCCACTTAATACCCTGAACATATTTCTATTATAGCATGTATTGTGCTACACTGACTTTCCTTGTCTTTTCCCCTAAAGGAAATTTGAGCAATTTGCAGGCAAGGGATTTATCTTATTCATTTTTATTTCCTCAGAACCTAGCATGGGGCCTGGCATAATATAAAGAAGCAAAGGTTGTTGAATGAATAAACAAATGAATATCATGTGCTGTATCTCAGTACTTTTTCAAGGTCTTGTAGCCAGCTAGTAGGAAAGCTGGGAGTAGAATTAATGTCTTTTAATACCCAGTCTGGAAGGAAGTGATTTTTTTTTTCCTTTAGAAGCTAGAAGGCAAACAAAACAAAACAAAACAAAAACTTAGACATGGATTTCATGAATATCATTTTGTTTTGTGGCATCAAGTTGATTCAGACAGGATAGAACTGCCTGTTGCTGTTGTTGTGTGCCATTGAGTTGGACCTGACTCATAGCGATCTCTCCGTGGGTTTCTGAGGCGGTGTCACTATGGAGTCGATTGCCCAACCTTCTTTCCGAGGAGAGGCTGGTAGGTTTGAACTGCTAGCCTTCTGGTTAGCAGTCAAGTGCCATAGACACTATGCTACCAGAGCTCCCACAGAACTGCCTAAAGTTTCCTAATCTGTAATCTTCATGGCAGCAGATCACCTGGTCTTTCCCTTAAAGGGTGGCCAGTAGATTTGAACCACCAATCTTTCAGTTAGCAGCTGAGCACTTAACCTTTGCTCCATGAGGGATCCTTTCATGGATACCATTTGGAAAGGGTATAATAAATGTTTTATTTGCTGTGGTATAGGAGATCATGTGGCTGTCCTGTTGACCTGGAGACTTTTGGTTTCAGGGCCATAGATGAAGTGGGTGTTGGAGCTTCTAGAAAGCTCTGCAGTAGCTTCTCTCTTTAGATGACCAGGCAGAAAAAAACTGGCTGAATGGACCTGTATTAAGATAACAAATTTTTTTTTAGCTTTTGGAATCTTTATTTGTACTTTGCTGTTCAGAAGGCTCTTTCAATTCCTTCATGGGTGTGGTTCATATGTTGGCTACATTTCACATTTTGAGCATGCAAATTTCTTTCCAAATTAGCTCAGCAGAGCTTAAATGATAGATTTAATTTGCTTTCACACAATTGTCTTATTACTTCTGTCTTCATCCAAAGTGATGATTTGTATAGGTACTTATTTGAGACTCCCCAAAGGATTTTAAAATCATCAAATCATCGCATTTCCTTCATCATGACTTTCTTATTTCCTAAGGTCAAACATCAGCTAAGCTGAATTTTATACTTGTTGAAAACTACATGGAAGCCCTTAATGGCCTGTTTCAGAATTTAATGGTGATTTTCTGTTTAGCAGCACAAAAATTTGAATAGAAGTGGAGTTGGAGGTTGAAGATTTATCAGGGTAGGTTGTTGGTGTGCCACCAAGGGGCTACAAGGTGAACATTCAACTTGGCCAAGTGACTGAAGTTTACCAGCTTTACTGCCTTAGAATCTTGATTTCTTAGCTCACTGAGTCAAGATCCATCTCTCTCAGGAGGGTCTCACAAAATCCAAACTTAAAGAGAGTAATGGATAACATAGAATATGCATGTACTACTTTTTTTGACTCACATCTCTCATGTACATTAGAAAATGCATACCATGATCTCTCTTTGTCAAATTCTAGAAAGCCAAATTCTAATTAGATAATAGTTTGATGAGCATGGGATGAGAAATTCAAATGCCTCACAGCATCAAATGCCATGATTCAGATGCCTTATGGCATCTTGCTGATAGTTCAGATCCGCTATCTGATAGCTGGCCGGAATGACATTTTAAAAGTGTAAATCTGAACATGTCATTTCTCAGCTTAAAAACCTCAGTGGTTTTGAATTGATCTTGGAATAAAAGAGAAGTAAAATAACCTGTTCCATCAAATCTGTCGTGATTTTACCTAAACTTACTCTGGTTCCTTGGCTTGCTTTTATTGTCCAAGGTCTTGTTACTTGCTCTTCTCTTCCTGTAATGGCTTTTCTTTGTCTAAGACTATTACCTCCTACTTCTCTTTAAAAACTTTGGGTGATACATACTCTCAGATCATGTCATAGTTTTTATCCATTTGTTTAATGAATCTGTGTTAGTGTCTACTATAGTTTTCTGGCATAGTTTCTGGAGCTCTGGTGGCATAGTGCCTAAGGCACTTGACTGTTAACCAGAAGGCTGGTGGTTCAAACCCAGCAGCCACTCCTTGGAAGGAAGGTTGCTCAATCTACTTCCGTAGTGATACTGCCTTGGAAACCCGAGGAGGGGTTGCTATGAGTTGGGTCTGACTCTATAGCACATAACAACAACAACATAGTTTTCTGGCATATAGCAGTGAATAACATAAAGACCTCAGAGAGCTTACATTTTAGTCTTCTAAGATGAGAGACATACAACATAGAACAACAACCAAGAGGAAAAAATACATATACATACAGACAGACATGCAGATATATACATACATATGTGGACATATACACATACATATATATTATATATATTACATATACAGCAGTCCCCAGGTTATGAACAAGATCTATTCCTGTGTCTCTAAGTCAAATTTGTAGGTGAGTCAGAACAGGTGCATATGGTTTTTATTTAGCCTTATTTTAGTGCAAGAAAAGCCTTGAAGTCTTTCCAATGATTTAAAAGCTTCATGTGCAGCAAGTGAAGGTGATTGTGATGAAGAATTTATTTTGAGTAGGGGTTAGTTCAATCATTTCAAAGGGAGGGCGATTTGTTGACCATAAGCTGTTTGTAACAGAGCTTTGAATTGGTCATTCCCTTTGTGGAGAAAGTGAATTTCCACCCCAGATACACTCAACCAGAATCTACACTTTAACAAGATCCCCAGGTGATTCTTACCTTAATCTTGTTAAATTGCAGATTCTGGTTCAGTGTTTCTGGGGTGGAAATGCAAATTCTCAGCAGGGGGTCAAACCAGAATGAACTGGTTTGAAGCCCTGCTTCTTAACCTGGGAACTTAGTGTGTAAAATATCTGAAATTAAAAAGTATGTTGGAGAAAACATAAACAGCTTAGGGAGGTGGGGGAGGAGGGCTTTGCTGTGTCATATGTAGAGTTGTCAGAGAAAGTCTCAATGATAGAATGATGGTTAAGCAAAGACCTGAAGGATATGAGGGACAGAACCTTCGAATACCTGGGGTAAAATGTCCCAGACAGGAAGAATAGCAAGTGCAAAGGCCCTGTTTGGGGATTATGCTTTGTTTATTGCTTTATAGACTCTGTCATACTTAGTACTTATAGTAAAGGTGTTCTGGTGGTGCTGTGGTTAAGGCATTAGGTTGCTAACCAAAAAAAGTTGACAATTTGAATCTACCACCACTCTGCAAGAGAAAGATGAGGCAGTCTACTTCTGTAAAGATTTACAGGCTTGGAAAATCTATGAGGCAGTTCCACTCTGTTCCATAGAGTCTCTATGAGTTGGAATTAACTTGATGGCAGTGGGTTTGGTTTTTGGTGTTATTTATAACTGTATACTTATGTGCACAATTATCTAATTTTATTCCTGAGAGCAGAGGTCATTTTTTTTTTTCCTCCTAACGTTATATTTTAGCCTCTGAAGTCTAGGACCTGATGGAGAATAAACAGTTTGTGGAAGGTAGAAAGAGGTGGGGGAGAGGGAGAGAACACTGGGAGGGAGGGAGAGAGAGAAGAAAAGAGGTAGGAAGGCCAAAATCTCCAGAAAGAGACAAATCAAGACCCTTGAATTTCAGGAAAATTCCCTTCTCTGATTTGGACAAAGAAAGGGCACCAACAACACTCACCTTCCTTATCTTTTCCTTCCATACCTTTTCTCCC
The DNA here is from genome assembly GCF_000298275.1 of Orycteropus afer afer. Taxonomy (NCBI): domain Eukaryota; kingdom Metazoa; phylum Chordata; class Mammalia; order Tubulidentata; family Orycteropodidae; genus Orycteropus; species Orycteropus afer. The sequence goes on along the minus strand of NW_006921908.1, from coordinate 245,494 downwards.
ATCTCTTTCTATTGCTGAGCAGCCCATCTGCTGCCAGACACATTTTTCCCTTTAAATGTGTTAATGATTTTATCTGGGTTAGTATCAAGTCTTATAGGCCTGGAGGAGCTCCTCTGAATCATTAATGTGACTTCTCGTATTTTTTCTGATTTATTTAGTGTTGATTTTACAGCTTAATTCTCTGGAGGCCTTTACTTTTCTGTGTACTAAACCCTTAGGTGCACCTTACTTTTGTCCTCTGTCCCTCCTTAACATGCCTCCTTTTAAATTTTTCTTTGATCTCCATTATCTACAAATTGGGGCCAGTACCACAGACTAGGAGATATTCTAGACAGATACCTTTCTTTTGGCTCAGTTCAAATCCCCAAGTGGTTTGGACAGGGGCTTTTTAACCTGTGTGTTTGAAGCTCTCATAATTCTATGGTAAATTTGTTCTAGATACTATCTGACCTGAAGCAAGGATTCTCAGGAGAACTGGACTTTTACCAAGTGAGCTGGCCTGAACCACAAAATCTGCTTTGGGTTTTAGGGTGAATGAGAACAACTACACATCTGCAACCTAAGGCTGCTTTCACACGAGTTTATTCCTGAACCAGCAAACTAGTTGTGCACAGACTATACCTGAGATGAAGGACATAGATGCCTGGAAAGGGCTTTGCACTTGCTGAGAGATTCATGTGAACCCTATTTATTCAGATTGTCTAAGATCTCCCTGACCTTTCAGATTATGCTTTCCTCAGCAACTTTAATCCTCTCCACAGAAATTAGGAGGGCTTTGTGCAGTGTCCTGGGATGGACATTTGGATTTCAAGACAGAAAGCTTATAGGGCAGCCCAGGTGCCTAAGTTCAGAGCCAGTGAGACACTCAGAAGCCATTTCTTCAATCTTGGAGGCCAGGGGTCAACAAAAATTTTCTGTAAAGTTTCATATAGCAAGTATTTTACACTTCAAAAGCATATGGTCCCTGTGGCACCTTTTTAGCTGTTCCATTATAGCACAAAATCAGTAACAGACAATGCACAAGTGAATACGTATTGCTGTATTCCAATAAAACTATTGATAAAGACCAGTGGTAGCCTGGATTTGGTCCATGAGTGATAGTTTACCAATGTCTTTACAAGGCCATAAAAGTCCATTTTGTTGCTCTGACTGAACTATACATTTGACTGTGGGCTTCCTGATGGACAGCATGGGAGGTCAAGTTGTATATATAGTTATCATTGTGTGTGTGTGTGTGTATATGTATATATATAACTTTTTTTTTTTTTTTAATTGTGATTTGGGTGAAAGTTTACAGAGCAAATCCATGTTCCATATAGCAGTTCACATACACTTTGTCTCATGACATTGACTACAATTTACCACAATGCCACAGCTCCCCTCCCGCTTCCTCCTGATAGTTACCTCTTCTCTGTGTTCATCTCTCCATCCACTCCTGCCCGCTGATCTGTCTCCCTTCTATTCTCCCATGATTTTTCTCTTCAAGGAGTGTATCTACCTAGTGTAAATGATTAGCTCATATGCCTGTCTTTTGTTTGGCTGGAAGCTACGGGTGTGGGTTCAATTCCAGACCTGAAGGGCAGCTAGGGGCCATAGTCTCAGTGGTTCCATCAGGCTCTATCAGACCAACAAACCTGGTCCCCCCCCTTTTTTTTAATGATTTTGAGTTTTGTTCCACATTGTCCTCCCACTCTATCCAGAATCTCCTACATAGATCGCCCTCCTAGTGGTTAACAGTGGTAGCTGGGCACCATCTAGTTCTTCTGGTCTCATAGTCATATAGGCTGAGGATCACATGGTGTACCAGTCCCTTGGACTAATTGTTTCCATGAATCTTTGATTTTCTTCATTCTTTTTTGTTCTGGACAAGGAGAGACCCATCGTTGGATCTAGATGGCTGCTTGCAAGCTTTTAAGTTCCCAGTCGCTACTCACCAAAGTAGGAGGTGGGACAATGTTTTGTGTAGTATGTTATGCCAACTGAGCTTGATGTCCCCTGTGGTTATGGTCCTGAGCCCACAGGTTCAGCTACTCACTCCCTCTGGGTAGCTCGTTGTGGCCAAGAAGTGACTACAACCTTGTCCCTTGTCAGCTCTACTGTACACCTGGGAATTCTTACAGAACATACAAATACACTTGTAGAAACATTGTCTGCCAACCCTATATATTGTCTTGGATACACTCCTCCCTGCATAGGCATACCTAATACCTAATCATTTTCAATACAGCAGGTCTTACACATTTATTTCATGACATTGACTGCAATCCCCACAATGTAATAGTTCAGCCTGTCCACCCATCTATCCACCCATATACCCATGTTTGCCTTCACTGACAACGCAGTACTGTATGTGCAAAAGGGTTCATCTTTGTTGTCTGTGCCTCCCAAGTACCTCTCTCTGTCTTCCTCTTCCTCAATGCCACCATGTTGATTACTCACATTTGATATATTGCCCTTCTCTTCACCCAAATCCCATTGTATAGTTTTTAAAGTTATTTCATTATCATTATACATATTTTACAAGACATAATCTGTTCCCTTCGCATTCTGTTTTCTAATGTGTTTAATTTGATATCTGTGATGACTGAAAAACTGAAAGACATTTTAACCCTTTACTGCTTAAAGTCAAGTACATGGTTCAGTAGCATCTATGTCATCTAGGATGTAGTGTCCTCTTGGGTAGCAGGCCCCACCTCAAATCTACAGAATCAGAGTCTGCATATTAACAAGGTCTCTATACAACAACAACAACAACTAGATGACTCATGTTCTTTTGTTGTGTACCAACTCATATGCACATTAAAATTTGAAAAACGGTGTTCCAGCATTCAGTACTTAACTGCAGGGTCCCACAAGAAGCTTCATACCGGAAAACCTAAAAGATGGAATGCAAATTTTTAATAGTTCCCTTAAAATCTCTATAATAGGTTTCACATTTTGTTAGTAAAAGAGTCTTGTGGTGAAATTTTTGTTAGGGAAATAACCATTCATTTACATACCTGTTTTTCAAATGACTGATTTTCACATTATTCTTTGAAGAGTTTCAGACACTGTTGGCTTTACACCAAGGCTTTCACAATTTCCTGGCCTAGAATGACCTCAGACTTCCTCTTTCACTAACTAAATGCCACTGATCCCACTGGAGTTCAGCTCACATCTCTTTTCCTTTTATGTGTTTCCTCCCTTTTTTGAATGTCTATTCTCAGATTTTACTGAGAACAAGTTCTAGACTACAATCCCTGTGAAAGCAGACACCTCCATTTTGATTGTCCTTCAAGCCCAAAAGGCTTCCTTGAATATGGTCAACCAAAACCAAACCCACTGTCTTTGAGTCAATTCTGACTCATAGCAATGCCCATTGGGTTTCCAAGGCTGTCAATCTTTATGGAAGTAGATTGCTTCATCTTTCTCCCATGGAGCAGCTGGTAAGTTTGAACCATTGAGTTTCTGGCTAGCAGCCAAATGCCTTACCCACTATGCCACTAGAGCTCCTTTTGAATATGTGGGGGCTGTAAATATTATATGTTGATGCCCATATCACAGGGCAGTGGGTCTACTTGAACTTGCCAAATTACAGAGACCAAATTCTTTCTCTAAAACAATGGACACCTCATTATGATTTAAGTCACCTGTATCTCAATCCCATTCAAACCAGATAGGGACTGGTAGCAGTGTTGTTAACCTTAACCCAGGAGCTCTGGGGATAGCATTGCAGATTATAAACTAATTTCCTACATAAGAGGACATAGATAGCATACGATATAGGCTCCTTGGAGAAGCTCATATTTTCCAGTACCTGATCCAGTCTATCAAATGTCATTTAGTTGAGGGCAAAACAAAGATCTGCTATTGATACTCTGGTGTTTTGAGGTCAAGAGAAGCTGATTTCTGCAGGAAGCCTTGCCTGTGTCCACTTATTAGAGACTTCTCGAGTAAGCCTTTCCCTAAATGAATAAACCAGACTTGATTTATTCATTCATCTGTTGAGTGATTCTTTATATCTTAATCACAAACATAGCACTGTGCTTAATCCTGAGAATATATAGAGACTTATAAAGAAGTACATGATATGGTCTTTACCCTTCCGATTCAGTTGGGGAGAAGTAGGTTAAGACCTGTTTACATGGTTAAATAGCAGAATGCATAATTCAGCCAGGACTATCAATACCAATGGCTGTGTGATTAGTAAGTGTATTAGTTCATAGGAGAGTCAAAGAGGTTATTGTATGCTGTTGTTGTTGTTGTTGTTATGTGCCGTCGAGTCGCCCTGACTCATAGTGACCCCTCCTTGGGTTTCCGAGGCAGTATCACTACAGAAGTAGGATTGCCCAACCTTCCTTCCGAGGAGTGGCTGGTGGGTTTGAACCGCCAGCCTTCTGGTTAGCAGTCAAGTGCTTTAGCCACTATGCTACCAGAGCTCCTTTATTTATTGTATGCTGGACACCTCAAAACAGACAAACAAACAAATATGAGCTGACTGCTACCAAGTTGATTCTGACTCCTAGAGACCCCTATTGGATTTTCAAAGCTGCAAATCTTTATAGAAGCAGATTACCTCATCTTTCTTCCATGGAGTTCAAACCACTGACGTTTTGGTTAGCAGGCATATGCTTTAACGTCTACACCACCAGTGCTTCTTATGCCAGAAAGTTAAAAAAACAAAACAAAACTCACTTCTATTGAGTAGATTCCGACTCATGGTTTGCAGAAACCCTTTGCGTTTCTGAGGTGGTAAATCTTTATGGAAATAGGTTGCCCAATCTTCCTTTCACAGAGTGTCTGGTGGGTTTGAACTGCCAATCTTCTAGTTAGCAGTCAAATGCCTTAGGTACTATGCCACTAGAGCTGGAAAGTTAGGGGAGGCTTAATGGAGGTGGTGGGTTCCAGTCGACCCTCATTCTTTGAACAGACTTGTGTGGGAAAGCTTATATTGCTCAGACCTGGAATGAGATCAACTTCTTAGTGAACCCATTTCCCACCCCTACCCCCACTCTTTCCATGTGGTGTATGGCCAGGGAAAGGCGGTGACTTTGTCTTTCCTGGAAGCTGTACTACACCACTGACTGGGAGCTAGTCGCTTAGTCTTCCTCCTCCTCTTCATCACCCTAACAATGTGGTCATTTGGCAGTCTGGCTGGACTGACAGTGCTGTGAAAAACTTTCCTTCCTCATTAGAACGCTGTTCATTTACTTGTTGCCAAGTCGTCTTTCTTCTGGGCTCCCCAAGGAGGCCACAGGATAGACTGCACAGCAGCCTGGGCCTACCTGAAAGCGAAAGTGAATTCTTGCTGCAGGAAAAGAGCAAAGAGCTGCATATGCCGCATCATCTGTTCCTGCTTATTTTTTCCCTTTGCTGCAATGAGACCTGCTCTCCAGCTCTGGGGGAGGCAGCATATAAGGTTGACTCCCGTCTTTAGGAGAAAATATTTATCAACTTTCAGATAGAATGTATTTTTTGGGTTACTACACCACTTACAATGCATTCAGCGGTACATATTAGGCACAGATTTTGTGCCAAACACTGTGTCAGATGCTGGAGATGACACTGAATAAGACACAGTCCCTGTCTTTTTAGAATTTCATGCAGAAAACAGACAAATTAAGGCAGATGATTACAATCCAGGGATGAGTGCTACCAGAGAGGTGTGTACAAGATTCTAGAAGACTACTGAAGAGGAGTACTTCACCCCAGATGGGAGTGGGGCAGCAGGAGAGATGGCCAGATACTGTCTAAGTAGGGTTTTTACAACAAGCAGAGGATATTAGGTGATGTTGAATGGGGAAACAGGAAGCAGGAGGGAAATCAATCTAGGAAGCTACATAGTCAAAAGCCATTAGATGAGAGCAGTCGTAGAACATTTAAGGGGTTGTACTTCATTGTTCTGGTAGCATAGTGCCTAAGGCATTTGACTGCTAACCAGAAGGCTGACGGTTCAAACCCACCAGCCACTCCTCGGAAGGAAGATGGGACAATCTACTTCCGTAGTCATACTGCCTCAGCAACCCAAGGAGGGGTCACTATGAGTCGGGTGAGACTCGACGGTAAACAATAACAACAACAACAGTTCATTGTTCAGTGTGGCTGCAGAGAGGATGATGGTGAAGAGAATGATTAGCAACAAAGCTAGAGAAATAAGAAGAGAGTTGTATGTGGTCTAAATTTTGGATATTAAGCAATAGGGAAGTGCTAAAGGATGTCAAGGTAGGCAGCAATATGATCATATTACAGGTTTTAGAAAAAAATCATTTGGGTAGTTTGGAGACTGAATTGGAGATGGAAAATCCCAGGGCAATATGGTTGAGATGAAAGTCCCCTAGAGTTGTTTGTGGCAAAGTGGCCTGCACTCAGAACCAATGAATGGCAAGGGATAGGAGAGTTTAATAGAATTATAGGTTGCAGAGTTAGGGAAGATTTAGTGGAGGTAGTAGGTTCAGAGTAGTAATATCATATTACACATTTTAGAAAAGTTATTTCGACTAGAAAGATTACAAGAAGGACTGATTACTCACCAAGAAGTACTAATCAGAACTCTTCTCTCAATTCCCTCTTGTTTTCTTTAATTAGCAAACTCTTATTCATCCTTCAAGATCTCAAACTGCAATATAATATGACAAAGTATGAGCTAAGTTTCCCTTTTCTCCAAGAGCAATTGATTTGTTCATATCTTACACATAATGTTACAACTTATATATTCACATATCCATCTTACCCCTCACACCTTGAACTCTACCTTGGGAGCAGTTATCTTTGTAACTCAAGTGTGGTACACTCAGGTGGAAATGTCTTTTAAAAGACATAATTCATTAGAGGGTGCTGCTTATCTGGTTTCACTGGCTTCCAGCTCCAGAAACTTCTCTGTAGTAGTCCAAAAGGGGCCACCTACCTAGAAGGTTTGTTAAGCACAGAACTTTTCAAAGATGACAGAAGTCTTGGTTCAGGATGACTGAATCTGGTCCAGGTTCTTCTCTCTCTGTCAGTTCTTACTGTGTACCAATACCCTGCCTATCCTATGCTGTTTTGTTAAGGGTGGGTGTCTCCATGTTGTAGGACTTTAAACTGAAGACAGTTAATAATATTTGTATAAAGTGTTTAGATTGCACTATAAATTGTTATAATACCTTATTGTTTACTTGTTTTAGTTTTAGTGCTAATACAGGCTTGTTGTAGAACATTCTCAAATACAAAAGGGTATTATGTAAACAAATACATTCCCTCTACTCCCTCCTTCTCCTTGCCTACCAAGTTCTTTGTCCAGAGGTGACAACTGCATTCTTCCAAAATACTTTTTATGCATTTACACATACACTCATTCATTTTTTCATTCAACAAGTAATTACTGCATATCTACTATATGCCATACTTTCCAGATAGTAGTAACGCAGCTGTGAATGGAAGAAAAAGCCTCTTGCTTTCTGGGAGCTGACATTCCAATGAGAGACAGAAGTAAGTAGATGTATGGATAGATGGATGGATGAAAAGATAAATAAGTATTAAAAAGTGATATAAATGACCATGCCTTGCAGAGAATTAAAATTTATGATAGAAACTGCTTGAATAATTATGTTATTATTATTGTTAGATGCCATCGAGTCATCTCTGACTCATAGTGATCCTATGTGCAACAGAAAGAAACACTGCCTGGTCCTTTGCCAGCCTCATGATACCCGCTATACCTCAGCCTATTGTTGCAGCCACTGTGTCGATCCATCCTGTTGAGGGCCTTCCCCTTTTTCGTTGACCCTGCACCTTACCAAGCATGATATCCTTCTCCAGGGACTCGTTCCTTCTGATAACATGGCCATAGTAGGTGAGACGAAGTTTGGCCATTCTTTCTTCCATGGAGCATTCCAGTTATACATCTTCCAGGACAGATTTGTTAGTTCTTTTAGCAGTCCATGGTACTCTCAGTATTCTTTGTCAATACCATAACTCAAAAGTGTCAACCCCTCTTCAGTCTTCTTCATTCATTGTCCAGCTCTCACATTCATAAAAGACTATTGAAAATACCATGGCTTGGGTTAGGTGTACCTTAGTCTTCAAAGTGATATCTTTGCTATTCAGCACTTGAAAGAGGCCTTTTTCAGCAGACTTGTTCAGTGCAATATGTCATCTGATGTCTTGACTGCTGCTTCCACTGGCGTTGATTGTAGAACCAAGTAATATGAAATCTTTGGCCACTTCAATCTTTTCTCCATTTTTTATTGAATAATTGTATGTATACATATACATAAGGAAGTCAGTGGCTCTGTGGTTAAAGCATTCAGCTGCTAATCAAAATGTTGGTGGTTTAAAACCACCAGGCATCCAGTGGAAGAAAAATGAGGCAGCCAGCTTCAGTGAAGATTTAAATGGTTGAAACCGTCTGTGGAAGTTCTACTCTGTCTTATAGGGTCACTATGAGTCAAAGTCTCTGGTAGCTTAGTGCCTAAAGCACTTGACTGCTAACTAGAAGGCTGGCAGTTCAAACCCACTAGCCACTCCTCAGAAGGAAGGTTAAGCAATCTACTTCTATAGTGATACCGCCTCGGAAACCCAAGGAGGGGTCGCTATGGGTTGGGTCCTACTTGATGGCACATAACAACAACAACAACGTGAGTCAGAATCAATTTGATACAGTGGGTTTGTTTTTTGGTTTATATATACAATTAGCAGGCTGGAAGAGCAGGAGAAAGGGGTAAAACCCAGTCACTAGTGCTCAGACGGCTCCCTTGTTACCCTCCCGAGAGGGACCGGTCTCTGGGAGCAAGGTAAGCATGGGCGGGCTGGTGC
>NW_006921908.1:230350-233304 GCF_000298275.1 Orycteropus afer afer | reverse complement strand
GATGATGGGATCAAGTATAGCAGGGATTGTGGGGCTGGTGCGGGATCGGGCAGTGTTTCGTTCTGCTGTGCATGGGGTCGCTATGAGTCAGAAACGACTCGACGGCACTTAACAACAACAGCAACATATACAATTACTCCTTCTTTACTATCTTGTTATACTACGTTTCACATTTATGACAATACTAAAAAAGCTATTATCCCACTATTTTGTGCATTAATGATGCATGTCTGACAGTAACAAATGTGAGGTATAAGGCAAGAGTAAAACAGTCTATGATGGTTAATATAATGTCTCAATTTGGCTGGGTCATGATTCTCAGTGGTTTTGCAGTTATATAATAATGTACTTTGGCAGTTATGTAATGATTCTCCATTTTCTGATCTAATGTGGTCATCTTTCATTTTTGCATAATGCCAGTTTTCAAATAATGACTTGATCTTTGGAAACTAACCATGTTGGTAAGTGAGGTGTGGAGATATGTGTGTGTGTGTGTGTGTGTATATGAGCTCTGGTAGTGTAGTGCCTAAGGCAATTGACTGCTAATCAGAAGGCTGGCGGTTCAAACCCATCAGCCACTCCTCAGAAGAAAGGATGGACAATCTACTTCCATAGTGATACTGCCTTGGAAACCCAAGGAGGGGTCGCTATGAGGCTATGAGTCGGGTCCGACTTGATGGTACATAACAACAACAACACCATTTATATATATATATATATATATGTGTGTGTGTGTGTGTGTGTGTATATGGCCATATATATACATATGTAATGTGTATAGTGGCGTAGTTAATAAGGCATTTGGCTGCTAACCAACAGGTCAGCAGTTCAAATTCACCAGCTACTCGAGGAAGGAGGATGGGGCAATCTACTTCAGCAAAGATTTACAGCCTCAATAACCCAATGGGGGTCACTGTGAGTTGGAATCGACTCAATGACAGTGAGCTTGGTTTGGTTATCTAGATGTAGATCTAGATATATACATGTACACACAAAATGAGATTCTTTAATACATTTATTATCAGCCTGATCTTTTGTATTTAATAGTATATTGTAGGCCCCATTCTCCTGTCATCAGGTTTGGATTTCTCTTAATCTTTAACAGCTGTGTAAGATTTCATGGTATGAATGTTGCATATGGGATGAGACTGCCTTTGGGGTTGGCAATGTGTTACCCTTGTGTAGAAATTTATTTTAAATAGGATCTCATCAGATTTCTGTTAAGCCTTGTTCTCATGCCCTACACTGAGAAAAGCACTACCCTGCCTGCTTTTCTTATTAACTACAGGATGGCTCAGTATTGCCCCTCAGACGCTGTCTTTCTTGAACCTGAGCTTTCAGAGTTGCATCTGTCTCTTTTCTGTCTTGCAGTCAGCATTGGGGGGTGGGATGTTCTCTTTTGGCAGATAGACTGCATTTTCTGCTGTGCTTCTCTCATGGGGGAGGTCTGTTCATTCTAGTAGGAAGAATCTCTTGTTGAAATACCTTAAATTTTGAAAAACGGATTTTGTTAATTACAGAGTGCACATCATTTCCTAGGTAACATTGCTAAATAGCCCAACACCAGCAGTAACTATGATAATACCCTTTACCATGAAGCTTTTGGAAGCCTGGTGTCTGGCATACAGTAAGCACTCAATGAGTAGATGAAGGAATAATCAGTCTGGATCTGCCAGGAAGACCCCACAGTCACCAAAAAGTAGTAAGGTTATGAGTGTTGTGTAGGGATGAGAGGAGTTCCTATAGGAAAACAGCATTCATTCATTCATTGAATGAATATTTATTGAGCACTCTACGGGACATCACCGCTCTAGGCAAGAGACACGAGTAGACCCTGAAGTTGGAATTTATCTGCTTCATAGACTCACCAGGGACCGCCTCTGCAATTTGCCTTAGTTACTTGTTTAAAATTGAATGTCATGAATCTCACTCTGAAAGGAGATGTTAAGAAAAGGAAAAACAACAACAAAAAGAATTAGGATTGTAGCATTATTAAAGTGCCAAATATGATATATTTTAAATCATTTCAACTAGGCCACTCTAGAATGAGCCTTTCTGTTTCTGAAAGGCCTTAATCCTCCCAGATAATTTCCTCTAATGTGCCACTCCAAATCCAGCCTAGTTTTCTCTTTTTTTTCCCAACTCCTTAAGCCTCATCAGAGGCTGCTGAGCAATCTTTTTGAACACAAGAAAAAAAGATCATTATCATCATTATGCTGTTACCCTTGAATAAAGTATGTAAAGAGTCTGATAGAGGATGCATAATTTAAGAAAACACGCAAACTCAAACCCAGCTGCTAAATCTAATTGAAATCAAATATATGTACACACACACACACACACACAAATGCTAATTATGGGGCACTGTTCTGATGCATTCCACCAGACTGTAAGCTTCATGATAGTAAAAAAAAAAAAAAAAAAAAAAAGCCTCACTGCCATGGAGTCGTATCCGACTCATAGCAATCCCTCCTTGGGTTTCCCAGGCAGAATCTCTATGGAAGTAGATTGCCCCATCTTCCTTCTAAGGAATAGCTGATGGATTTGAACCACCAGCCTTCTACATAGAGCCCTCTTAAGTATCCTGTAGTGCAACCACTATCCTATGTCCACTGACTGAGATTCAATATCCTTATCCCTGGCATCCAACTTCAATTGTGGAACCAAATTTGGAAGTCAGACCTGATTTAATGTTAGCATTAAATACATACACACACACACATGCACACACATGCACACAGAAAGAAAAGTTGCTGTTGAGTCAATTCTAACTCAGTGACCCCATGTGTTACAGAGTAGAGTTATTCCATAGCGTTTTCTTGGCTGTAATCTTCACCAAAGCAGAACCCTAACACTTCTGTGGCACTACTAGGTGGGTTTGAACCACTAAACTTCAGGTTAGGAGGAGAGCACAAACCATTTGTGCCACCCAGGGACCAATGTTGGTATTACTA
>NW_006921908.1:212293-229510 GCF_000298275.1 Orycteropus afer afer | reverse complement strand
CGCTATGAGTCGGGGCCGACTCGATGGCAAATAACAACAACAACAACAAGGTTGGTTTGATAATGTTTTAGTTCCTTGAAATCAAATAAGCCCTTTTCTGGAAAGTCCTTGGGAAACATTACTTTTCAAATGCTACATGGTAAATAACCACAAACTTAGCAGCTTTGAAAAACCCACCCAATTATTATCTCAATTTCTGTATGTAGATCAGACGTCTAGTGCAACATGCCTGAACTTTCTGTTCAGTGTCCCATCAGGGGCTGTTGGCTGGGGCAGTGGTTCTCATCTGGGCTTGTGGTTTTCTTCCTAGCTTACTGGTTGTTGGAATAATTCATTTCTTTGTGATTAAATTACCAGGGTTCTTATTTTTCTGGTAGCTGTTGGCTGGGAACTATGCTCAGCACCTCTGAGTTCCCACAGTTCTCTGCCGTGTGGTTCCCATAGACAGGTCACAGCATGGTTGTTTACTTTATTCTACAGCCAGAGTTTGTTCCTCCAGCTTCCTATTCTATGAAAAGCCAGAGGAACTGCTTTTAAAGAGCTCATCTGATCAGGTCAGGCCCACCCAGGATGATCTTGGATTTTACAATAAAATGTAACATAATCACAGGAGTGATAGCTTATCACACTTACAGATTCTATCCACAATAAAAGGGGAGCAGATTATACAAGGGTGACAGTGATTGCGGTCATCTCAGAATTCTACTTACTACAGAATATATTCTCAGTAGAAGTAGTCATCCCACAATAGACCCATGATTCCTTGTAACCTTGGGTGATATACTGTTGCCACTATGGGTCCCAATTTTCCCCCCCTATAAAATGAAGGACCTGTAGTTTGTAAGGCTAAGGTCCCTGCTGATTCTAAAAAATTATGCATCCTTACAAAAACAGGTATTTATGTCCATTGCCTCCTGAAAGTTCTTGGAGATTTTCCTGGTTATGTTGATTAGGGGAACAATCTTGCCTCCTCTGTACCATATGAGGTTAAGTAAACCCATTGGGCCTAGTTTCACTGTGCAGTTTCTGTTTGCTCATAAGACTTCTCTTAGAAACAGAGAGATGTATAAGGATCACTTTGTACATCCATGGCTATAGTTGCTCTAATCCCATTAACACCTACCATGGCTGGGGGCTCTTGGAAGCCATTTTTTAAAGTGTAAAATTGGGACAATCTGCAAGTAACCCTAATTTCCTCCTGGATTTCTGCCTCTCTCCAGCTTTTCTAAGGCAAGGGCTAAATGAATTAAATCATAGTTAATATTCTGAACTTTCTGAACATTACCACTATTGCCTCTGGCAAAAATCGATAATCCACTGAGCTCCACATGACTCAGATTCCAAACAGTTTATATTTGGTGCAGTGTGAATCACCCTATCTTTCTACAGCCTCTATATTTTAGAGGAGTTTTTTTGTACTTTTAATTACACTATAGATGTTTTCATTAGTATGGATTAATGTCAGGAATATCTACTTGATCTCTGTGTCTTTACTGTAGCTGCTCATTTAATCAGAATTAATTTAGAGCAACAATTGCTCTCTCTTTTCTTTTTCACATTTCCTGCTGCTTATTGTCTGTGGTGGCCCTCGATTCTGCCAGATCAGATGGGTCATTGATGAGTTATGCTTGAACATTCTACCGACAAGCTGGAAGGATAAATTCTTTGAGGGTGTGTGTTCTACACATCAGACATTCATAAACAGAATCAGAATGTTGTATTCATCTATGCACCCTCCTGTTTACTATTTCAAATCTTGCTTTTGCATATTTTCCATGTAATATACAAATAGATAGAGGTGGCATGTAGAAGGCTGAATGGGGGAGGTAGAGAAGAGATGTCCCATTATACTAATGATATTCCTTCCCTCCAATCCCTTCTTGGAGAGATGCTCAAGTCTCCTCACAGGTAATAGTCTGCTCCTATTATCTTTGCTGCCACTCCTCGGAAGGAAGGTTGGGCAATCCTACTTCTGTAGTGATACTGCCTCGGAAACCCAAGGAGGGGTCGCTATGAGTCGGGTTTGACTCGACGGCACAAAGCACACACACACACACACACACACATCATCATCTTTGCTGAGCAGGCATGGAATCATATGACTCTGTCTCTGACCAACTTGATTTCTTGATTGGATAATAGAACCATCCAATCAGCTCAATGGATTCTCTATTCTTGGAATTTAGAATTGATACTTAGAAACTTTATACTTCTGCAGGTACTAGACTTCAAAAGACATTGTGGGAGCAAGGGTTGCTCGTTTGAGCTCTCTGGAAAAAGACAAAAGCCAATGGAAGAGAGAGTTCTGAGTGGTTAAGGAACAAGAAGGCCAATGAAGAGCCAAGTGAGTGAGGGGTAGACTAGTAGGAAATGAGGTCATAATGATTGTTTTATTGTTTATACTCAAAAGCCTCAGGTAACTTCTTAGTAGTCAGAGGGAGAGAGAATGTGGTGTGATGGAAAGAGCTTGGATTCTGGGGTAAAGTACTCCTGGATTTGAATTCAGTTCCACCATTACTGAATAGTCTTATGACAATGGACAAAATTACTTCAAATCCATGAGTTTCCATTTCCTTATTTACAAAATGAGGACAATAATGTATACCATAAAATGTTGGACAAAATGTAAAAATGCATACCACAGTGTCTGATGCATGATAGCCTCTTTCTCACTCTTTTTCCCCTTTCATCATCTAGCCCTACCTAACATGCTGGTTCAAACTCAAACTCTCCAGCCCTGCGGGCACTTTCAGACACATCTGTTGAATGTTTTCACAGTACTCCATATCCATCCAACCAGTATGGAGCATCAAAAATATTATGACTGTTGGTAGTTATGATTTTCTTCTGGAGATGCTCTTTATTGTTTATCTCTCCCATTGGATTGTAATCCTCATAGGAGCAATTCTTCTGAGAGTTTTGTGCACTTTTTGATCTACAGATGCCAGCACAGCTCCTGGAACATGATGAAAATGTAATAAATATTTAGTAAATGAAAGAAGAAGGAAGAATATCTCCTATGTTTCATTAAGATTTTCTACTCCTAAGGAATTACACCACCAATCATCTGTCAATTTGTGATAATGTGGTAGAAACTTGTATGTGGCTGTGATGCTGGAAGCTATGACAAGTTACTTCACCCATGGTGGACAAGTTTCAGCAGAGCATCTAGAATAAGACAGTCTAGGAAGAAGGACATAGACAGGTCCACTTCTGAGAAGAAAAGACTACTGAATACCTTACAAATGGCAGTGAGTCATTGTCTGACACAGTGCTGGGAGATGAGCCTCTCAGGTTGGAGAGCACTCAGAATCAGACTGAGGAACAGCTGCCTCCTCAAAGCAGAGTTGGCCTTAATGACATGGATGCAGTCAAGTTTTCTGGATTTTCATATATTCATGTGGCATTACTCAAAATTAGAAGAAATAGCTACAAACATCCATTAATAACTGGAACATGGAAAGTATGAAGTTTGAATCTAGGACAATTAGCAATTGTGAAAAATGAAATGGAATGCATAAAGATCGATATCCTAGGTATTAGTGAGCTGAAATGGAATGATATTGGTCATTTTAAATTGGACAATCATAGGGTCTACTCTGCTGGGAATGACAAATTGAAAAGAATGGCGTGCATTCATTATCAAAAAGAACATTTCGATATTTGTTCTGAAGTACAATGCTCAGAATGATAGGATAATTTTCATGTGTCTACAAAGAAGACCTGCTAATTCTAATATGGTTCAGATTTATGCACTAACCACTAAAGCCAGAGAGAAGTAAATGAAGATTTTTACCACTTCTACAGTCTGAAATTGACCAAATATGCAATCAAGATGTGTTGATAATTACTGGTAATTGGCAGGTGAAAGCTGGAAATGAAGAAGCATCAGTAGTTGGAAAATATGGATAGAAATGACACTAGAGATTACATGATAGAATTTTGCTAGGCCAACAACTAATTCATTGCAAACACCATTTTTAACAACATAAACATTGATTTTACATGTGGACCTCATCAGATGGAATACACAGGAATCAAATCTACTACATGTGTAGAAAGAGACAATGGAGAAGATCAGTATCAGTCAGAAGAAGGCTAGGGGCCGACTGTGGAGCAGACCATCAATGCTCATATTCAAGTTGAAGTGGAAGACAATTAAGACAAGTTCATGAGGCCCAAAATATAACCTTGAATATATCCAACCTGAATTTAGAGACCATCTCAAGAATAGATGTGATGCAAGGAACGCCAGTGAACAAGGACCAGATGAGTTGGGGGATGACATCAAACATAAAGAAAGAAAAATGTCATTAAAAAGACAGTAAAGGAAGAAAAACAAAAACAGACAAACCCACTGCCATCAAGTGTCAGTTCTGATTCATAGCAACCCCTGTTGGGTTTCCAAGGCTGTAAATCTTTATGGAAGTGGATTTCCTCATCTTCCTCCTGTGGAGCAGTTAGTGGGTTTGAACCTCTGATCTTCTGGTTAGCAGTCAAATGCCATATCCACTACACCACCAGAGCTCCTTAGTAAAGGAAGAGAAGACCAAAATGGATACCATTTATCAATCTGTTTGCTGAGCAAACAGAAGAAACCCTGATATTTGCTCTTGAATATAGAGTAGCTAAAGTGAATGAGAAAATTGATGAAGTGAAAGAGTTGAACAGAACATTTCAAAGGGTAGATTGATAAAACAAAGTATTATCGTGAAATGTGCAAAGACCTGTCATTAGAAAATAAAAAGAGAAGAACACAAAGTCCAAGCTGCACTGAAAAAATTGGAAAACCAGGCTCCAGGAATTGACGGGATATTCATTGAGAGATTTTAACAAACAGATGCAGCACTGGAGACACTCCCTTACATATGTCAAGAAATTTGGAAGATAGCTACCTGGCCAACTGACTGGAAGAGATCCATATTTGTGCCCATTCCAAAGGAAGGTGATCCAACAGAAGGATGAAATTATCAAACAATATCATTAATATCACACACAAGTAAAATTTTGCTGAAGATAATGCAAAAACAGTTGCAGCAATATTTTCTCAGTGAAGTGCCAGAAATTCAGGCTGGATTCAGAAGAGTATATGGGATGAAAGATATCATTGCTGATGTCAGATGGATCTTGGCTGAAAGCAGAGAGGAAATATGTTTACCTGTGTTTTATTGACTATACAAATGCATTCAACTGTGTGGATCATAGCAAATTATGGGATAGGAATTCCATAACACTTAATTGTTCTCATGAGGAATCTGTACATATATCAAGAGACAGTTGTTTGACCAGAACAATGGATACTGCATGGTTTAAAATCACAGACATTGTGTGTCAGGGTTGCATCCTTTCACCATATTATCAATCTGTATGCTCAGCAAATAATCTAATCTGAGAAGCTGCACTATATGAAGAAGAATGGGGCATCAGGTTTGGAGGAAGACTCATAACAAACTGTGAGATGCAAATGACACAACCTTGCTTGGTGAAAGTGAAGGAATCTTTAAATATTTACTGATGAAGATCAAAGACACAGCCTTTGGTATAGATTACACATCAACATAAAACAAAAATCCTCAAAACTGGACCAATAAGCAACATTATGATAAGTGGAGAAAAGATTGAAGTTGTCAAGGATTTAATATTCCTTGAATCTACAATCAATGAGAACAGAAGCAACAATTACAAAATGAAATGATGTATTGCATTGAGCAAATGTGTGGCAGAAAACCTCTTTAAAGTGTTCAGGAGCAAAGATGTCACTTTGAATACTAAGGTGCACTTGACCCAAGCCATGATATTTTCAATAGCCTCATATACATGTGAAAGCTGGACAATGAATAAGGAAGACTGAAGAAGAATTGGTGCCTGTGAATTGTGGTGTTGGTGATGAATACTGAAAATACCATGTACTGCCAGAAGAATGGACAAATCAGTCTTGGAAGAAGGACAGCTGGAATTCTCCTTGGAAGCAAGAATGACCAGACTTTGTCTCTTGTACTTTTGTCACATCAGAAGAGATCAGTCCCTGGAGAAGGATATCATGTTTGGTGAAGTGAGGGTGAGAAAAAAGAAGACACTAAACAGGAGGGCTTGACACAGTGGCTGCAACAGTGGGCTCAAGCACAGCAAAGATTGTGAGGATGGTTCTGGACTGGCAGTGTTTCCTTCTGTTGAACATCGGGTCACTATGATTTGGAGCAGACTTGACAGCACCTAACAACAACAACTGTATGCATGTGAGAGCTAGAGAATGAATTAAGAAGACCATAGAAGAACTGATATATTTGAATTGTGGTGTGGCTGAAGAACATTGTACCATGGACTGCTGGGAGAATGAACAAATCTGTCTTGGAGGAAGTACAGCTGGATTGCTCCTTGGAAGCAAGAATGGCAAGACTTCATTTCTTGTACTTTAGTCATGTTGTCAGAAGCGTCTAGTCTCTGGAAAAGGATATCGTGGTAGGTAAAGTAAAGGGTTTAAAAATGGGAAGACTATCCGTGAGATGGATTGACACAGTGGCTGTGACAATGGGCTCAAACATGGCTATGATTATGAGGATGGCATAGGACCAGACAGTGTGTTCTGTTTACATAGGTTTGCTATGAGTTAGAAGTGACTGGATGGCACCTAAGAACAATAACAAAGGAATTAGAGTTTATTCAATAAATACTAGTTTAACTGAAATGAACTATATGATTTTTTTACTTACATAGATAGACTAATATATAAAGCTTTATATTATTTCTGTGGGTCATCTACAGAAGAATATTCCGTGAGAGCAAAGATCATCTTATCTTTTTCATTTTTATATCACTAATGTTTGGCATAATGTCTGGCACTTAGCATACACTTAGTAAATGTTTGTGAATAAAAGTAAGCTAATACAGGA
Source organism: Orycteropus afer afer (assembly GCF_000298275.1). Classification (NCBI taxonomy): domain Eukaryota; kingdom Metazoa; phylum Chordata; class Mammalia; order Tubulidentata; family Orycteropodidae; genus Orycteropus; species Orycteropus afer. The sequence goes on along the minus strand of NW_006921908.1, from coordinate 222,620 downwards.
CTTAAAGTCTGGTGTGTGTCTGAGGTTAGTGTGTGTGTTTGTGTGTGTGTGCGCAAGGTATATTATGAAATAGAATGAGCTTAGACATATTTTTGTTAAAACATGGTGAGATTTTTTTTTTTTCTTTTTTTTTTTTAAAACATTTTTCCTTCTCCATCCAACACACAAAAGAGGCTCTTTTGGAAACTGTCTAGCGGAGGTGTCACTTAGGTAGGGGCAACACTGTGAAAACATTTTCTTCTTTTCTCTGTTTGGAAAAGGTTGATGGGAGGATGTGTAAAAGACAGAGATGAAGTGCTTTGCTTGCCCTGGGGCCACCTTTAAGCCTCAGTGCCCTGGGGGAGGGACTCAAGAGGATCCTTCATGCTTCTTGGTTATGGTTGCCTGGAGAGAGCACATCCAACCACTGGACAGCATCTGACACCCTGCTGAGAACAAAGCCCAATGGGCTTGGGACACATGGTTCTAGTTATCTGGGAGACTGTGTTTTTGAAGGACAATAATACCTCTCTTTCATATAAGCCTTACTTCACAGAGGCTCTAGCCCTTTCCTAGACATGCTTTCTGGGCAGGTGGCAGACCCACCTGAAAAACCCAGACATAGACAAATGGGCCCCAGGGTTTAGGAGATGCACCTTTGTGCTAGGACCAGGGCTGGGTTTCTAGAAGTCATGATTCTGCAGTGGCTGCTAGAGAGCAGTGGGCAATGTGGTGTTCATTGAAATATTGTCTTATCTAAGTTCAATTCTAACAGCCTCTGCCCAAAGTATCCATTCTCATTATCTATGAAGTTTTTCAAAGGCCTGTGTCTGAGAAAACCCCACAGCATAATGGAGTTGGCAGATGCAGTTGTACTAGTTCTAGCTGTGCCTCTGGCATGTGATTGCCTTTGGATGAATCTCTGGGTGAATACTAGGTTACTAACAACACACACATATTATTGAAAATCTTGCATTTACATATCTGCAAAACCCATTTCCCTAAGAAGCAAGAACAAACACACAGCTTTCTGCTTGCTTTGTCCTATCCTCAACATAGTTGGGTTTAAAATGTGTCTCTGAGTAATTAAGATAACTGGGTCTCTTTCTATATTAATAATGACAAGGGATGTCATATTAATTTGACTCTAAAGAGTAGATATTCTGGTCATTGTTGGCTCAGCACTTTAATCTCCTTCTTATGTTTGAAGAATTCACATTCACGTGAATCTTGGTAGAGGGTAGGGTAGGGTTTTGCCTCCTTCTTATAGACCTCTAGGGATAGGGTTGCCAGATAAAGCACACACAGTCAGATTTAAATTTCAGATAAATAATGGATGCTTTTTATTGTTTATATAACAATGTACCAAATATTATCTGAAATATGCTTATACTAATAATGCTGCTTACTTTAAATCAAAATTTAACTAGGCGTAATGTATTCTTTATTTGCTAAATCTGGTAACCCTAACTTGTGGCCAGGGCCTGTGACTTAAGCTTGAATATTCCATCCTTGGACTCGGAATACAAATTAGGTGAAACAGAAAGGGAACAGCAGGAATTTAGAATTTATTGGCCACTGTAGTGCAGACAGTGGTATCCAGTCATGATAGTAGTGGTGCCAGTGGTGATGTCTACTGTGCTGTGAAAGGAATGGAATCAGGGAGTAGTTGAAGTAGTGTCAGCATCCTGATTTGGCTTATTCTGAGACTAAGCCTTGATTCCTGCCCATTTCTTAAACCTTTCCTTATTCTTCCATAAATCCAATGAGCTACCAGATGAGATTTTTCATAAATTTCTATTCTTGTTTAAGCTAGCCAAAGTTGATTTCTATTTTTAATCCCAGATTCCTGACTGGTTTAGATGGTAATTTTGGTGGCTATGAAAATATATTACTCAGATCTCCCACTTCAAGGAGTGTGACTAACTAATGGCTATAGTAGCCATCGGTTGCTCTGGTAGCGTAGTGCTTAAGGCACTTGACCGCTAATCAGAAGGCTGGCAGTTCAAACCCACTAGCCACTCCTTGGAAGGCAGATGGGGCAATCTACTTCCATAGTGATACTGCCTTGGAAACCCAAGGAGGGGTCGCTATGAGTCAGGTCCGACTCAACGGCACATAACAACAAAAACAACATGGTAGCCATCTCTCTGGACTTACCACTATGTTGGCAACGAAGACACACTTCTTGCATGTTACTCCCACCTATCTGGCAGGACGTGAGATTCCTTCACTGGGCGACTTTGGCTCAAGGACTTCCCATTGGTCTTCATCAAAGTCTCTTAGAACTGTACTGCAGTCTTGAGTCTCTTTTTCTCCAGTCTTCCTTCCCTCTCTCCTAAAACAAGTGTCAGAACTACAACTTGATCTGTTCCCTCCTAGTTGACTTCTCCTCTTTGTTCCCCTAATAAACCTCTCACATCTAATATGATCTTTTAGTCTGCTTCTTGGCAGACCCAAACTAACACAAGGGTAGAGAAAAAGATTACTTAATCCAGCTTCATAGCTATTATTTACAAATTCTTTCCTGGTATTGCTTGAAAGATAGTATAAGAGATAGAAGTGGAAATATTAAAATGTATCACACCTTCCTCTCTGGCCCCACTGCTACCCTCTTATAGTCTAGGAAGATTATCTGAAGATATTTTAGGAATGTGTTGCATGACTGATTGTATATTTAAATGCCCAGAGTAATTCAGTCCTTCTTTTCTCTGGCTCTCTGGCTCAGAGATGATCTCAGGTGGAATTAAATATTATAAAAGAAATTCCCTTATGCTTGTTTCAACATAGAAATTAATATCTTATAACCACTCTGAATCTGAGGTTGAACTTCCAATCACGTTACTTCTTTCAAACAAGCTCTACCACAGTTGCACCTGATCCTGGCTTTTGAAGCAATGACCATAGTGCTGTGCTACAGTCTTGAGTCTCTTTCTATCCAATCTTTCTTCCCTCCCTCTCTCCTAAAACAAGTATCTTTATGTGCAATATATGAATGTCTGCTCTTTACTGCCAGTTAACCCATGGTGGCTGCTGTAGAAATGAGTCATGTTGCTGTGTTTTGTTATTCAGCATGATGGGGAGGTGGAGATATGAGTGGATGTTCTACAGAAAAGAATTAGCTTCAAGGAGAATAGTTGTAGGCAGTGGCTACCATGGTAGCTTGGCCAGATATTTGCCCTACTCAGGACTCAGCTGTAATAACTTGAAAAGCAAACCCTTAATATGGCTCTGATCTGGATACAAGGCAACCTAAAGAGTAGGGATGAAATAAATAAGCACTAGACAAGGAATCAGAAGATATGGATAGTAATGACTCTGTCTCTGGGTAGATAGACCTGGTTTCCTAAGAAAGATAAACTTATAGCTGAGACTATAAAGCCTATAAAGTAGAAACTATTTATATGCATAATCTTAATATCTGAGTGGACTGTTTGGGAACCAGTCTACTCAGATATTAAGATTATGCATACAAAGTTTATTTTTCTTAGGAAATCTTGTCATTGGTGGCCCATTTTGAAGCTATACTTGGTCTTCCTGCTGACCTCCAGCTGGTGGCCTCAGGCCACAGTGCTTTGATGGATGTCTTTTTGTTCCACATGGTGGCTGCCTCCAGCAAACTTGCAGCCTCTGTCTGATATCCACCTTCTAAAGGACCTAAGGCAAAAGTGAGATCCATCTTTTGTACCTATTGGAAATTTGACACCCTTGGGGTTGTTTCTGGGTCTGGCTCTGACTCTGCTTGGTGGCACCACCATATTATCTCTCTATACTTTTTACCCTACCCAGTAACACAGGATTATGTAAGCAAAACCAAACACTGACTGGATATCCTAACTGGAAATGAGGTGTCATCACGTCTGGCACACACCCCAACTTCTGTGCACAATTCTTTTGGGGCCCTTCTCTTGTGGTGGTGTCAGAGGGGGAGACAGGAAAGCACTCCTTTCTCCTTTCAAAGGACAGGAGATGGCATCTCTACCCGAAGACTGCAATCTCCAGTGACAGCCTTCTGAGCTTCCTGTCTCCTCCATCTTATATCTCTTTGGAAAAGGCTATCAAGTAAGTTTAAGCCTCCTACTCAGGTGAAGAAGAAGTAAAACTGGAAATCTGAAGCCTCCAAATTAGTTTATTCTGAGTCAGGAAAATGGAGTGACTTTGATTTTAACAAGATACCTAGCTATTGTAATCCCTGCCCTATTAGAGAACTACTGGTGAGAGAAAGATCTAAGCTAGTTCCTTTTGCCATTATGTTACTCATATATTGCACGTAAGGAGCTCTGATGGTGCAGTACCTAAGGAATCTGACTGCTAAGCCAGAAGGTTGGTGGTTCAAACTCACCAGCTACTCTGTGGAAGGAAGATGGGGCAATTTACTACTGTAAAGATTTATCACCTTGGGAAACCAATAAGGGTTGATATGAGTCAGAATTGACTTGAAGGCAGTGGGTTCGGTTATATCGCACATGGTAGAATACCAGCCACTCACATCTTTCCATCTTCTCTTGAGACCTTATTCAGTTCACTGATTATGCATTTTCCTGACTTATGTTACGCTTTCTGTTTCTTCTCTCTCATTTTTGCTTCTTCCTGCTATTCCTTCTTCCCTTCCTTTTTCTCTCTCTCTCTTTTTTTTTTTTTTTTAAATTCCTGGTCTACACTTCCCAGGTCTTCTATATGGAGACATTTAACTATGGTTCAGAACACAGATTCTGAATTTAGCCTGTTTCAGTTTCTGTAGCTGTGAAATTGAGATAATAATAGTAGCAGTATCATAGGATTATTGTGAAATTTTAGATTTTATTTCTTTAACAGACCTTTATATAAAATCCAGTAGCATCAAGTCAATTCTGAATTACTGGTACTCTATACACAGGGTCCATAGGGTTTCCAAGGCTGTACATCTTTACAGAAGCATACTGCCTCATCTTTCTCCCATGGGACAGTTGGTGGGTTCAAACCACAAACCATTTTGTTAGCAGCTCAATGCCTTAACCACAGCACCATCAGAGCTCCTAAACCCTTTACATATATATATATATTACCTATTGCCATCAAATTGATTCCAAATCATAGTGACCACCATTGGGTTTCCAAGGTGGTACATCTTTTCAGCTTTCTGTGGAGTGACTGGTATGTTTGAACCACCAGCCTTCTGGTTATCAGTCAAATGCCTTGGGCATGGTGCTACCAGAGCTCCTTAAACTCTTATGTAACACTTAACATCAAGCATTTCTCTAAGCCCTATACAAATATTTACTTATTTATTCCTTATAACAATTTTATGAAATGGATACTATTATTATTTCCATTTTACCAATAAGGAAATTGAGGCACATTAACTTGCTTAATGTTCTGGTAGTGTAGTTCCTAAGGCACTTGACTGCTAACCAGAAGGCTGGAAGTTCAAACCCACCAGCCACTCCTCGGAAGGAAGATGGGGCAATCTACTTCCGTAGTGATACTGCCTTGGAAACCCAAGGAGGGGTTGCTATGTATTGGGTCTGACTCCACGGCACATAACAACAACAACAACAATGCCATATAACTGGTAAGTGGTACATTTAATAAACCCAGACAACTGGATCTCTAATCTCACTGACTACAGTATACTGCCTGTCTTTAAAGAGCTTGTTTGCATGGATAACAGTTAGCACAGTGCTTGATACATAGAATATGCCCCAAAAATATCAGTTTTTATTATCTGTACTAAGTGATGTTACTTATTTATTTATTTAGACCACAGTGTTTTTGAGAAGACCCCAGAGAAGGGAAGGATTTGACAGGAAATTTAGATCAGTGGTTTTTGAGTCTAGTCTACCTCAGAATAACCTGGAGAGCTTTAAACACACTTCCAGTGCTTGGGTCCCACTCCTGATCTATTGAATCAGAATCTTTGGGTGTAAACCCTGAAATCTATATTTAAAAGAAAACACACAAAAAGAACCTTTCCAGGTGATTTTAATGTGGAACCAGGATGAGAATCACGGCCTCCAAAGGCGTGCATAGGAGGAAGGGCATTCTGGTTTGAGGAAATAGCATAAACAAAGTCAATGGACAGGAAAGTGGGCACAGTTGTTAAGTGCTCTGCTGCTAAGTGAAAGCTTGGTGGTTTGAACCCACCAGCCATTCCATGGGAGAAAGAGGTGGCAGTCTGGGGGGCAGTTAGACTCTGTCCTGTTAAGAGTCAGAATTGACTCAATGGCCATTGTTTATTTTTGTTAGGTAGGAAAGGGCAGGCACAATTCAGAAATGCTGACTAATCCAGTGTGACTGTAGCATTTGAGAACCTGTGAGGAGGCAGACAGAGATGTGGTCGGGAACATGGGTGGGAAACTTTGGAGGGCCTTGCCAGTGTTGGTGACTCATGTGTAGTGGGGCTTCAGCAACACTACTCTCCTTTCTTCATGTCTAGGTTTCTAGTTGAAGAGACAGATAGGGCAAAGGATCTCCTTTAGGTATGTTTTTCTGGAAATAACTGTATTAGAACACGTTAGTTTTGAGGTCACATATTCTAGAGTTTCCCCCATCTCTTTGCAGGGAAAGGAGCTGGAACAGAAAAGTGGACTTCTATCTGCCCTTGAAGGAGCTCTGGTGATATAGTGGTTAAGGCATTTGGCTGCTAACTAAAAAAATCAGTGGTTTGAATCCACCAGCTGCTCCATGGAAGAAAGATAGATCAGTCTGCTTGTGTAAGGATTTACAGCCTTGGAAACCCAATGGGGGTCGCTGTGAAGTGGAATCAACTCGATGGCAGTGATTTTTTTTTTTTTTAATTTGATCTACCCTTGAGTCTTGGGTGGCCACAGACCATCAGGTGGCTGGTTTTGGTTTTCACTAATTCGAGCTCTCCACCAGAGAAGGGCAGGGGGGTGCATCTCCAATGTTATTTTACAAAGTGAATTTCAAGTACCTTTATTTTTCATGTTTCTTATAGAAACCTATGGAAATGAGCATAAATATTGCCTCCTACTGAAAAGGAGTTAGTACTTAATATTCTTAGAAATGGAGAGCCTGTGAAGTTTTTTGAGCAAGGGTTTGAAACTGTCATTGGTTTGCATTAGGATTCATATCACTCATGCCATACATCAATACAGTATTTTAGTGTTTTCAAAGGATTTTTCAAATATGTGCGCTCATTTGATACACACTTTAGCAAGTGAATAGACTAAATCTTAAACTACACATAGAGGGCAGTGTCTTGCTGGTTCCTCCCCAGGTGAGGCAGGAACTTCTTTTGTTGAACTCTTAAGCAGAACTTTTTTTTTTTTTTCTTTTTTCCTGGTAAGGTGAACATACATCCTGAGAAGTTGAACTTGAAAAGGTCAAATTGCCTTTTAGGCACTTGGTGTCTGGGAAATCACACGGCTGTGAGCATCACAAATGATAGAGGGTTATCTCTGTCTGGAATTGGGTCTGTATACATTATGTCAGCCTCAGCCAGTTGTCCAATGATGAATGTGGTGCCTACCTCAGCCAGCTTGGCATTCTGGGGGCCCTTTGTCTTCTAGCTGATGGAAAGGTAATTAGTAAGCATGACAAAGTATGCTGCAGGGACTTTTGCATGGAGAATTCTAGTCGGTTTTGTCTATATGTGTGAGTGATTGCTCTTGTTCCCTTAGAGGCAAATGTTCACATCCAGCGTGAATCACAAAAACTGTAATCTCTTAGTTGGAACCTCAAGTCACATGTGAACGGACATTAGCTTAAAGCTGGAACTGCTCACTCATGTCTTTTTTAATGAAGTCCCCTAGTGTAAAGGTAAAGTGGCCTATCTTTCCTCTCTGAGAATTCAACTGTGTTTCCTCCTCCAGTTACCCCAAACTCACTGGATAGAACTACTACATTTGGATTTCAACCTTCAGAAGCCAAAAATGTCAATCATATTCATGTCATTTCCATCTAGACACAGATATCCACTCTGCTACTTACCTGTTCTTTGAATTTAGTGCCCCATGACTATAGTGTGCATGTGTGTGTGTGTGCACACGCACATACACCATAAGTTAGATTTATTTGTGGGATTTGTATGACTTAAAACAAATCAGCAAATAAACGTGATTTCTAAACAATGGTCGTAACAATGGACAAGAATTTGACTTTTTTTTTTCTTCTTAGTCCTCTAATCTCTATGAAAATAGGAACTTTATCATCTAGTTTTCTTTCTCTCTTCTTCTTTTTTTTTTTTTTTTTCCAGTTAGAAATGTTTTCACTCCAGATAACAGAACATTCTGCTAATTGTGGCTTAAACAAATAGATATATGTTATGCTTCTCATAATATAACAAGAAGCTTAGAGGCAAGCAGCTGCTGACTGAGTTCAATTACTTAAAAGTGCTAACAAGGACCTGCAGTTTTCATCCTTCTGCTCTGCATTCCTTGGGCTTTTCTTCCACTTCTGGTTTCAAGAAGGCTACAGCGGATCCAGAAGTCATGACTGCATTCAGAGTCAAAAAGTAAGAAGGCTGCCACAGTGGTGAGAGGATTTCTGTTCATTTGCTGTTTTCTTATGCAGAAGAAGAATATCTTTTTCAGATATTGGTCTTGTCCTTATGATGACTCATGGACATCCCTATAAGGAAGGCTAAGAAAGTATGTAATTGGCTTTTCCAACTTTATAAGAGGTTGTTTGTTTTTATTTTTAATTTTTATTGTGATTTGGGCAAAAGTTTACAGAACAAACTCATTTTCCATACAGCAGCTCACATACACTTTGTCTCATGACATTGACTACAATTTCCCACAATGCAACAGCTCCCCTCCCACTTCCTTCCCATAGTTAGCTCTTCCCTGTGTCCATCCCTCCATGCACTCCTGCCCCCTGAGCTGTCTCCCTGTGCATACATAACCCTTCTATTCTCCCATGACTGATTTCTCCAAGGAGTGTATCTACCTAATGTAGATGAATAGGCCTGTCTTTTGTTTGGCTGGAAGCCACAGGAATGGGTTCAATTCCAGATCTTAAGAGCAGCTAGGGGCCATAGTCTCAGTGGTTCCACTAGGCTCTATCAGATCAGTAAACCTGGTCCCCCCTTTTTTTAAAAAAAATGATTTTGAGTTTTGTTCCACATTATTCTCCCACTCTATCCAGGACCTCCTACATAGATCCCCCTCTGAGTGATTGACAGTGATTGCCAAGTACCATCTAGTTTTTCTTGTCTCATAGTCATATAAGCTGAGGATCTGTGCTGTATAAAATTACATGGTGTGGCTTTTTTAGCCAGAGTCTTTGTAAACACCATGGTGGAATTTGCTGTGAGCAACTGAGTAGCTCCTGATTGTTAAAGTTATCTTCCTGGGGTATTTCTGTGAGAGCAGTAGGATGCAATCTTCTGGGAAGTTCACTATCTCTCAGGTGTGTAGAACTCTTATGTTGGGATTGGCTGGTTTTGGCCACTCTGCCAGGCTCAAAGGGAGCCCTCCTAGAGGCAGAAGGAGTCTCTCTGATTGCTGGCTGAGAAAGACATGCTGCTGAGAGAAACACACTGCTGAGAGACATGAGAGAGACTTGTTGCTGAGAGAGAGAGAGAGAGAGAGAGACATGAGAGACATGCATTGCTGAGAAAGAGAAATGCTATGGAAAGAGACTGAGAGAGAGAGCTGGCTGAGAGACGGCTAGCTGAGAGAGACTGAGCATGTTCCTGAACTTGAATTGCAGCCTTTTGCTTCCCTAATAAACCCTATAGTCTGTGAGTTCTGTGTGGCCACTGCAGCAAATTATCAAACCCAGCAGATAGGTGGTGGGTGCGGTGGGAGGAATGGTTGGTATCAGGGTTGGTGAAAAGGCAGGAGGGAGGCAGCATATCTGGCCTTGTAGGAATAGGCCTTGGGCTGCTGATAGTGATTCTGTCCTCCTCTTGTGGGGTTAGAGGAGGTCAGAAATTGTGGCCTCCTTGCCCCTTTTGCAGGATTGCAGGGTGTACCAGTCACTTGGACTAATTGTTTCCATGCATCTGTGGTTTTCTTCATTCTTCTTTGCTCTAGATGAGGAGAGACCTATCGTTGCATCTACATAATCACTTGAAAGCTTTTAAGATCCCAGTCACTACTCACCAAAGTAACATGTGGATCAGTGTTTTTGTGTACTATGTTATGCCAATTGAGCTTGATGTCCCCTGTGACTGTAATCCTGAGCCCACAGGTCCAACTACTTGCTCCCTCTAGGTAGGTGGCTGGGGCCATGGAGTGACTACAATGTTGTTCATTGTCAGCTCTACTACATGCCTAGGAATTCTTACAGAACATACAATTACACTTGTAGAAACATTGTCTGCCAACCGTATACATGGTCATGGGCACACTCCCCCCTGCATTGTTGTTGTTGTTGTTGCTGTTAGGTGCCGTTAAGT
>NW_006921908.1:205505-210993 GCF_000298275.1 Orycteropus afer afer | reverse complement strand
TACATCAGCGTTTGCCTTCATTGACAACACAGTACTATATGTGCAAAAGGGCTCATCTTTGTTGTCTGTACCTCCCATGCATCTCTCTATGTCTTCCTCTTCCTCAATGCCACCGCATTGATCATGCACATTTGGTACATTGCTCTTCCCTTCAAATCAATACTTGTCTTAACTTTATAAAAGGTTTTAAAAGCAGAATATATTGTAAACTGTTTTGGGATAGATGTCCTAAATTTATACCATGAAACTCTTTCTCTTAGTGTTAATTAAAAATCAAAGAAAAAAAAAGAAAATAATACCCATTGCTTTTGAGTTGATTCTGACTTCATGCGTTACAGAGTAGAACTGTTTCACAGGGTTTTATTATAGAAACAGATCACCAGGCCTTTCTTCTTGGAGTCACTGGTAAATTCAAGCCACAGACCTTTAGGCTAGTGTTGTTGTTGTTGTTATATGCCGTTGAGTTGGCCCTGACTCATAGCGACCCCTCCTTGGGTTTCTGAGGCAGTATCACTACGGAAGTAGGATTGCCCAACCTTCCTTCTGAGGAGTGGCTGGTGGGTTTGAACCACCAGCCTTCTGGTTAGCAGTCAAGTGCTTTAGCCACTATGTCAAAAAAAAAAAAAAAAACCACTGTCATAGAATTAATTCCAACTCATAGTGACCCCTATTGGGGTTTCCAAGGCTGTAAATCTTTATAGAAGTAGATTGCCTCATCTTCCTCTCATAGAGCAACTGGTGGGTTTGGACCTCCAACCTCTGTTTAGCAGCCAAATGCCTTACCCACTATGCCACCAGAGCTCCTATTCAGGCTTGATACTGCTCAGTAAGTAATTATTGAAAGATTAAAGGACCGAGTTAAATGAAATGATCCTATCCCTCATTAATTTAGGATCCTGTTGACTCTTGTTGTTTTTTTTTCTTTTCCCCTCTTCATCAGTGGTTACTGTAAAGTAGCTCAAAGAATGGAGATTCTTTGTCTCTGGGTCCCAGAGTTCCTTCCAAATGAATCCTTAATTATTTGTATCTGAAGTTAGTCTGTTTTTCTTCCAAGACAAGAACCGGAAAAATATTTTTCATGGAACAAATTACATGATTTAAAACATTGTAGTTTTAGAATATGTTTTAGTATCTGGTAAGTCTAGTCCTTCTCAGCACTCTTGAAAAAACAATTGTTGAATATTATATATATATATATATTTTTTTTAATGAACTCACTGCTGTCCAGTTGACTTCCACTCATAGTGACCCCTCCTTGGGTTTCTGAGGCAGTATCACTATGGAAGTAGATCGGCCAATCTTTCTTTCGAGGAGTGGCTGGTGAGTTTGAAGTGCCAGTCCTCTGGTTAGCAGTCAAATGCCTTATGAACTGTTATATTTGTTTATTTCCTATAAAATATTAATTAGCTTTTTACTTTCCTTCCTCCCCTCAAATTTCTGTTTTCTTTTTTAATTAAAATTAAAAAGAAAAGAAATAATTAAAAAATACATTCAGTTTATAGGTTAACTTAGAGAAACTGACAAGTTTTTGATGTTGGATTTTCCTTCCAGGAACAAAAGTATTTTAATTTGTTTGTTTGTCTCCCTACTTCTGTGCCCACAATTAGCATTTCAAAGTTTTCTTCATGTACAGCTTACACATTTTGTGAAGTTTGGAATTTATTTTGTTGCAATGAGGATATATTTTTCTAATGGTTTTTCTTGGCATATATTAAAGTCTTTATTTTCTGTATATAAATCTGAATGTCATACTAAATTTTCTTTAACTGTGCAATTGTTTCTCATATATGCTCTGGGTTTTCTACATTATATTTTTGTGCAAATAATAATGATTTTGTATCCACCTTTCAAATGTCTACACCTCTTCTTTTCCTAATTGCATTGGTTAATTCCTTCACAAAAAGTATGAAATATTAATAATGATAAAGACATTTTTATCTAGCTTTTTACTTTAATGTGAGTGTTTCTATTGTTTCTTCATTCATTAAGATGCTGGTTCTGAGTCCTCTTTTATTCCTAATTTATAAAGAGAAATGTTCAAGAATGGATAATACATTTTATGGACTTCCTTTGCAACATCTATGAAAATAATTGCAGTGTATTTATTTGCTCTTTTTATCCATTAATATAATGCTTAATCATAGATTTTTCCAACATTGAGCAATTATTATATTTATTTAAAAAAAAAACTTTATTTAATCATAGTGGATTATTTTTGTAATGTATTACTGGAATCTGTTTGTATTTTATTTGTTTTGGCATTGATATTTATAGATGAGATTAATAGGTAGGTTCCTTTTTCAGTTTCCTGTTTTTAGCTTTATTACATTTGTGATACTACGAAACAGATTTTGAAAACTTTTTTGCTCTGTCCAGTATATGTTTAGTAGAATTCCCTGTGAAACTGTCTGGACCTTAAGCACTTGGCTGCTAACTAAAAGATTAGTGGTATGAACACACCAGCTGGTCCATGGAAGAAAGATGTGGCAGTCTGCTTCTGTAACTATTATAGCTTTGAAAGCCCTGTGGGGCAGTTCTACTCTGTCATACAGGGTCACTATGAATTGGAATTGACTCAATGGCACATAACAACAACATCTTTTAAGAGAAGAAATAACTTTCTGATAATTTTATCTATTTTGTTTAGTAAGTTTCTCTATTTTGTTAAAATATGTTTCTGTATTTTGTTTGTACTAAGTGGTCTTTTTTCTTTTTTCTCGATCTTTCCTAGGATCAAATTTTTTAAATGTTAATTTTGTTAGAAAATCATGCATATCACCCAGCTGTTTAGTTTTATTTGCAGTTAAATAATAGACTCTTATGCTTCTTTAATCTCTTATGTATTTGTGAAGAATTCTCTTCTATTTCTTTTGCATACATTCTGCTTTCCTTTTTTTTTTTTTTCTTTTTTTTTCCCCCATTACTACATTGGCCAGTAGTTTATTGAAATTCTTATTCTCCAATATTTTTTTTTTCCTTTTGTTGTTTGTCAGGTTGATTCCAAGTCATCAGGACCCCATGTGTTACACAGTAGGACTGCTCCATAGGGTTTTGCTGGCTGTAATCTTTAGGGGAGCAGATCTCCAGGCCTTTTCTTCTGTAGTACTGTTGGATGGTTTCAGACAGCCCATCCTAAGTTAGAAATCATGTGCAAACTGTTTGCACTATCTAGGGTCCTTAGTTTTCCTTTTAAAAGTCAATATATATTTCTTCATTGAGGTTTAGTTCATACACAATAAAATTGATAAATCTTAAGTACACAGTATGTGGTAGTTCAGTTTGTATGTCCACTTGGGTAAACCTAGTTGAGTGACTGGGCAGCTGGTAGTAGTTATTCCCCATGATGAGAATGGCAATCAACTCCATGGTGAGATCTATCACAAGCGGCTGAGTAGCTGCCTTTGGGATGTGGTCTGCTTCCTGTAAATAAGGAGAAGCCTTAGGGATAGTCTGTAGCTTATGGCACGCTTGGACCCTGCACGTAGCCGTGTCATTGTTTAGCAGCCTGCCATGCTCTGCTGACCTTGGGACTCACAATGGACTTGAATTAATGACCTGCCACGTGGTTTGGTAACAATGGGACTGTGTCATTTTGTGGACCGTGGGCTTGGCAGCCTCAGCAGCCAGCAGCTGTCTGAGTGAAGAAAAGCCTCTAGCTTCAGTGGGCCAGAAACTGGAGGCAGAGCTGAAGCCCAAGGTTGAGGGGCTTTCACTCAGCCCCTAGAGCCTGGCACTTTGAACTTGGACTTAAAGTCTCCAAATTGCAAGACAATAAACTCCTGTTTGTTAAGGCCATCCCATTTGTGGTATATTTCTGTTAGAGTGGCACTAGGTAACCAGAACAAATTAAGGTACTAAGATAGTGGGGTGCTGCTTTGACAGATAGCTAAAATGTGGAAACAGGAGTGGATTGTGTCCTTGATCTGAGATCCTGGCAGAGAGACCCTGTGAGATAGCATGAGAGATGGCAGGAGCAGAGCCAAGAAACTGGTAGAGAGATACCAGCAGAAAGACCAGTATGAGAGATGGCAGTAGTACAGCCCAGAGACCGCCATTAAATAGCAATAGGCCTACCAGCCCACAGAGGAGAAAGCTGGGTGCCGTTGGGTAGATGGCTTCCTGGCGGAATGTGTTGCTTTTCGGTGTTAATTGGTAGAGAAGACTGTCATGAAGTGGAGTAGCAGGTTGGCCTGCCCACGGAGCAAGAAAGCTGAGTGTTTTTTGGGCAGGAAGATTTCCTGCAGAGTGGGTTGCCTTTGGCATTAATCGGCAGAAGTGGAGAGACCAAAGAAACAGAAGCAGAACTGCCTCAGCCTGAAACGGTAAGACCATGGCCTTTGGGGCTGGAATGACCACAGGTTTCAAAGAGCCAGGCCTTCACCAACTTGGTTCTGGAGTGTGGGGCTGCTCATTCATGTGAGCCAGTGGGATGGAGCCGTAGCCTCTGCCCAAGAGTGAGGGGGTGGGGCTGCCATGCCCAAGAGGGAGAGGAACAACGCTGCCAGGCCAAGGGGGTGAGGTCACCACTTGCAGGAACTTGGTGACTAGAGCCACTCAGTGAGGGAGATCTGTACAGATGTCAAGATGACAAGGGGTGGAATTGTGGTAGTTCAGTTTGTGTGCCAACTTGGCTGGGCCTGGTTGAGTGTCTGAGCAGCTTGTTGTTGTTGTTATGTGCTGTCGAGTCGGCCCTGACTCATAGCGACCCATCCTTGGGTTTCCGAGGCAGTATCACTATGGAAGTAGATTGCCCCAACTTCCTTCCGAGGAGTGGCTGGTGGGTTTGAACCACTAGCCTTCTGGTTAGCAGTCAAGTGCCTTAGGCACTATGCTACCAGAGCTCTCATCTGGGCAGCTGGTGGTAGTTATTCCCCATGATGAGACTGGCAATCAACTCCATTGTGGGATCTACCACAAGATCTGGGTAGCTGCCTTTGGGATGTGGTCTGCTTCCTGTATATAAGGAGAAGCCTTGGGGATAGTCTCTAGCTTATGGTACCTTAAACTCTGTATGTAGCTGTCTCATTGTTCAGCAGCCTGCCATGCTCTGCCAACCTTCAGACTTACAATGGACTTGAATTAATGGCCTGCCATGTGATTTGGTAATATCAGGACTGTGCCTTTTTACTTGTCAACCTTGGTCTTGGCAGCCTCAGCAGACAGCAGCTGTCTGAGTGAAGAAAAGCCCTAGCTTCAATGGGCTAGGAGCTGGAGGCAGAGCTGAGGCCCAAGGCTGAGGGGCTTTCACCCAGCCCCTAGAGCCTGGCACTTTGAACTTGGGCTCAAAGCCTCCAAATTGCAAGAGAATAAACTCCTGTTTGTTAAAGCCATCTTGTTTGTGGTATATTCCTGTCAGAGTGGTACTGTTGTTGTTGTTATGTGCTGTTAAGTCAGACCTGACTCATAGCGACCCCTCCTTGGGTTTCCGAGGCAGTATCACTATGGAAGTAGATTGCTTCATCTTCCTTCCGAGGAGTGGCTGGTGGGT
>NW_006921908.1:203302-204586 GCF_000298275.1 Orycteropus afer afer | reverse complement strand
CTTATGCATGTGGATACTTTATTTCTTACTTCAGAGAAATTTCTAACTTAGATATTCATTTAAAAAGTAAATTTTCATTCCTATGAGTTCCTTTGATCTTATTCAATACTCTTGTTGCGAATTCATCATTGCCTAAAATCACAATTATGACCCTTTCGTTGCTTTTGTTTGTGTTTACATGGTATATCTTTTCCTATCATTTATTTTTAAACCTTACTTTGTTATATTTCTTGTATATAACACAGATTTTGATTCATGATCCAATCCCCAGGTTATTACTTTTTTTCTCTAATAGATGGTCCAACCTGTTTTTATTTATTGGCATGACATATATGTTTGGTCTTCATTCTGTTGTTATATTTTATGATATGCTTTCTGTTCTTATTGGTTTTGTTTGCTTACTGCATGGTATACATTTTTTTGTTCATGAATGTTGGGTATTTTTTTCTGATAATTCTTAATGTTTTTATTTTATTCTAGTGGTTAACTTTGTAACTATAGTTTTGTATAATAAAACCAGTTCTGTAATCTTTAGACAGTATTTTTTAACTCCTTTTAATGAGCAGTGGCAATATTAGTATAGGTTCATTTCTTTTCCCATCCCATGTCCCCTCCTCTAGCAAATTTTAATTTATCGGATCATTTTTTTAAAGTTTCAATCTTTAAATAAATTAAAGCCTCACCTACTGTAGCCATTAGATCATTAGCTTTAAATAATATCTTTTGATCTGAGTATAAAAGACGAAAATTCAATATTCTTATACTATTTCCCATCATGTCTTCACATTTCTCTCTTAATTTTTAATTGATTTTTTAAGACTTATATTCCGCTCAGTATTAGAAGTTGCACATTTATTTGAGTCATAGTACAGTCAATAAATACATGAATTATTAATTTTTTTACATTTGTATTTATTTATTTATTTTCCCTTCCCTTTCACCCAAGTTAATATGTGTGTCTTCCCTCTAGTTAGTGGTTTATCCTCCCTTCACCTTCACCCCTGGTAACCATCACAGATTATTTATTTTTTTTGTGAAACCTTTTTGACTTTTTACAGTAGTGATCTCATACAATATTTGTCCTTTTATGATTGATTTGATTAATTTCACTCAGCATAATGGCCTCTACGTTCATTCATGTTATGAGATGTTTTGCAGATTAATTGTTGTTCTTTAATGTTGCATAGTATTCCACTTTGTGTATGTACCATAGTTTACTGATCCATTCCTCTCTTGATGGGCATTTACGTTGTTTCCATCTTTTTGCTATTATGAATAATGCTG
>NW_006921908.1:186089-195485 GCF_000298275.1 Orycteropus afer afer | reverse complement strand
AATAACCATCAAAAAACTAAAAGCCCATGGACGCAAAACACCCCATGTAATCACACAGGAACAGTAACCAAAAAAAAGATAAAAGGGAAAAAAAGAAGGAATAACAAGAAAACCTGCAATATCTGGGCATAGGGCACTAAGGAAAAAAAAAAAGTAGGGAAGAAGAATAATAAATGAAGAAAAAAATGGGAAAAATGCAAAACGAAAAACATGGAACTGGTTAATCATGAGAAAAAAGGGGAAAAAGAAAAAAAAAAACCTTAAATTAAAAAAAAAAAAAAGATTAATAATATATAAATAATTTCAACCAGGCAAAGGGAAAAGAAGACATGCTGAAAACTAGGACCTGGTAGGGAAGATCAATAATAAAAAGGGCAAAAGTATTAATAATATTAGTTGTTTTAAAACATACAAAAACAAGCAAACTTTTCAGTCTTGTAGGTCCTGAGTGTCCTTGGGGTTACTGGGAAGCAGAACATGTTCTTAAGCCCCAGGAACCTGCGAGAGCGCTCTCTTTAAATATGCAAAATAGTCAAGCTGCTTTTTAAACCTTCTAAACGGTGGCGTCCTCTAGACCGGCAAAAGTCCACAGTTCAGCCCACCTTTCTCTTCACCTTCTCCGTTTGTTCACCAGCTACCGTGCACAGTCCTGCATGTAGTCCCTGGCTAGCAGGGCAATTTTTAGGTTAATTCTTAGGTCCTACCACCACTCTGGAATCTCCAAGCTGTCTGTGCAGTCAGGATCGCTCAGGATGGCTGCCATGATTGCAGCTCCGTATGTCTCCTTTTTTGGTATTTTCATGCAAATTCTTCTGCTGGTTGGGATTTAGTCCACTTCTATATCCTTCTCTTCAAGGCTCAGGGGTCCAAGATTATCTTCTGTGTCTGTGTTAATTGGTTTCCCTTTTCTTTGTTGAAGAAGGTCTTTGCAGTCTTTCTGCCTAGTCAGTCATCTTGCCGGAACCCTCTGCTCCAACGTTTTTAGTGTGATCTTTGTTTTTCATTTTCCTCTCTCCTTTTTGCATATTGTATCTTTAGATCTTTAAATAGGAGGTTAATGTAAGGGAGAGAAATATGAGTGAAGTTTCTTAGCCTTAATTTTCACTTTGGTCCTATTCATGATACAGAATATATTTCTTTTCCTATACCTCATGGACAGACTGTTTTCCATATAAGGTTATGCCCTCACTAGCTTCTTTCATTTTCGTGCTTTAAATGTTTCAAGGAAGCTCCTGCTGACACCTACATACTTCTTCACTCTTCCTTTCTTTAATGAGAATTTTACTTTGCAAGGTGTACCCCATACTTTGGAGAAATAATATATGCTGGCTTTGATCTCTAAAGCTATGATATTTTCATTTGGTGATTTTTTTATACCCCAGTATAATTTTTCTGTTTCTGCTTTTCCTGGGTTATATGCTATATATTTTATAATTCAGATAGCTACAGTTTTTTTGAACAAGAATTTTGTGTTTTTGTTTTTTATTATCCTTGTTGCTTTAAGAAGTAAAGAGGTCACCTTGAAGTCTCCTTAGAATTGAGGATAGTGAGATTTACTTTGGACATGTTATCAGGAGGGACCAGTCCTTGGAAAAGATCATCATGTTTGGTAAAGGAGAGGGTGAGTGAAAAAGAGGAAGACCCTTAAAGAGATGGATTGACACAGTGTGTGCAACAATGGGCTCAAACATAGAAACAATTGTGAGGATGGTCCAGGACCATGCAGTGTTTTGTTCTGTTGTACACAGGTTAGCTATGAGTCAGAACTGACCAGACAGCACCTAACAACAACCAACCCTTGTTGCTTTAGAGGTGATTTCTGAAATAAGAGAAAGGTAGTTGTAAGTTTGCTACCATTTCAAAAGTTAAAATCAGTGTATTTTATTTTATCTTTAACAACATTTAAATTGTAATTATGTGTTCATTATTAGGATAAAGAATATATAAAGTATGGATTTTATTTGACACATTTTTCAGCATAATTTTATAATAGTATGATATTAAAATCTTTATTTCATATTTGACTTGTAAAATATGATAATTAAGAGTCGCTTTTATAAAAATATCCTAGGGTGGCACTAATTTTTTATAGGGTTGCTTTTAATCCTTCAGTATTAAACTCTTCTTTTAGAATGTTTATCTCATGATCTTTGCAGAGCTTCTCTTCTATATTAGTTAACTGGTCTAATTTTCTCAGATTCTTATGAGTTGATGGTTGATGACTTTGAGAGGTTTTGAGAAGTTCTGCATTGGGAATGTAATTCACTTTATTAAATCTGTTGCAAGATTTTTATTTACTTTTTATTGTAGTTTATTTGCATTTACATTATAATTTTGGATGTTTAATATCTTATAAATAGCAGAATGTGAATAACATTGATAATGTAAAGAAAAGACAGTAGTAAGAAAGCACTATATCAAGGTGGAGAAAAATCTTGACCTGTTGCTGAATGAAAGATAAGTGGTGGGACCCACCAGCTCCTCCATGGGAGAAAGACATAGTATTCTGTTTCTATAAATATTTACAGCCTTGAAACCTTTATGGGGCAGTCCTGCTCTATCCTGTAGTGTCACTGTGAGTCAGAATTGACTCAACAGCAATGGATGGGCCAATTTATAGAGAATATTTTCATTTTATAATGATTTTTCTTCATATAGACTCTTGTTATTACAAGAACTTGAATAATTCATACTGATACAAAGAGAATCTCTTAGACTACCTTGTCAGGCATCATGCAAATTCATGAAAATTTGTTTAGTTAAGGAAAATAAGACTTTATTTAAAATTAACTAAAGTAGCATAGTGGCTAAGACACTTGCCTGCTAACCAGACGGCTGGCAGTTCAAACCCACCAGCCACTCCTTGGAAGGAAGGTTGGGCAATCCTACTTCCGTAGTGATACTGCCTCGGAAACCCAAGGAGGGGTCACTACGAGTCGGGTTTGACTCGACGGCACATAACAACAACAACAAAGTTATTCTAGGGAGCTCTGGTAGCATAGTGCCTAAGGCACTTGACTGCTAACCAGAAGGCTGGTGGTTCAAACCCATCAGCCACTCCTCGGAAGGAAGGTTGGGCAATCTACTTTCATAGTGATACCGCCTCAGAAACCCAAGGAAAGGTCGCTATGAGTCGGGGCCAACTTGACAGCACATAACAACAACAAAAGTTATTCTGTTCTGATGAGATCCTGAACAATGCAAATTATTATATTTTGGGTGAAAAATTTGTTAACTTTTTCATGGCTAGTTCAACATGATTATGAAATGAAGATTATTATCTTTTTCCTACTTAAAATAATCCTATCTCAGGTATTTTAAAATAATTCCATTTAGCTACTTTCAGAAGTTTTCATTTCATTTTTGCTTTATTCTCGATGATTCTTCTATCCATATGCATGATTGGAATCCATAATGTTCTCTGTGAGTAGAAGGAACATTAAGTTAGGAATTAGAAACTTGAGTCAAAGTTCTTTCCTGACACCTGTGATTTTAGGTATTACTTAGCCTTTCTGACTTATTCGAGGGTTATTTTGAGGTTTAAATAAAATACTCATTGGAAACTTCAAAAATGTGCAAAATAAGAGAAATTATCTATTCCTCAAGTTATCATGCATGCAATATTCACCAATGAAGTCATTAATATGTTTTCCATGCCCCCAATAGTGTCCAAAACTAAGGACACTGAGACTTGGCACTCAGCAGCTTAGGGCTCTATGGGCTTCTTACTGTTTTGGTGTACTAAGGCATCATGTGGTAAATTACAGCATCCACAGGATTTCATGCATCTGTTCATTTGTTGCCCAGAGAGTGAGTGGTCTATTTTCTCAGAGCACCTGGTCCACAAAAGATTAATTATTGGGTACAGACTGTCTCTAAGATATTTGCTTTAGCCCTTCATTCTAATACTATCCTCTAACATGAATCAATCCATTCCAACCCCCATGCAAAGCCAGATAAGTAATTTCTTATCTTGAGTATCTTTTAAAGGATCATTGTAGATTGAAGTGGAGGTAAAGCAGGGTACAAGAACAGGGGCATAGGATAGTATGTGCCTGTTTATATCCAATTAATTTGCCTCTTCCCCCACCAAATCCTGCCACAAGAGGTATGTGGAGATAGTTAGTTTTCATATTGCACAGTCCCATAAAATCATCGGGTTAGTGATATATTCATAATCTGAAAGTAAATGACTACTTTTAGAATTTATTAGATAGTTTATTCCATCTTTATCAATTTTAGTGTACCTCAACATGGCACTAAAAATATCTTTTGTTGGTATTAAAATAAAGTAAAAGAATCAGGCAATTGAGAATTTGTTTGGTCATCTCAGTGCCAAAGCATTCACTTGTGTAACTACCATTTTGTTTTCACCCAACTAGAGTGGCTTTGAATGGGTCAACCATTATTTATGGATTTACTTCATTTCGTAATCTTTCTTCACTATGTTTTCTCTTGTCTTTATAACTCAGTAACAGGAGCCCTAAGATAACATTATTAATACATTAAGATTAATCCTGACCAGCCTAGTGGAACCCCTAAGACTATATGGCCCTTAGCTGCCCTTCAGGTATCGAATTGAACCCACTCCCGTGGCTTCCAGCCAAACAAAAGACAAGCATATGAGCTGAACATTTACATTAGGTAGATACACTCCTTAGAGATATCAATCATGGGAGACTAGAAGGGCTATGTGTGCACAGGGAGACAGCTTGGGGGACAGGAGTGCATGGGAGGGAAAGACACAGGGAAGAGGTGTCTATGGGGAGGAAATGGGAAAAAGAGCATTGTGGGAGATTACAGTCAATGTCATGCGACAAAGTGTATGTGAACTGCTATATAGAAGATGAATCTGCTCTGTAAGTTTTCACCCAAATCACAATAAATTTTTTTTTAAAAAAAGATTAATCATGATCACCTACAAAAGTATGCCCAGTGGCAAGTCTCTAACATATCATGTTTTTCAAATAGATGATCTCATTTGACTGAACAGCACCAACTAAAACAAGACTAACTATTGTTTTGGCAGTATTGTTCCAATAATTATGAATGTTTAAGCATGCCACTTCTGGACTAACAACAAGTATCATTCAGACTCAAATGTGACAATCACGTACTGAGATCCCAATAATTCAATCATACATGCATAATTTATTACAAATATTTACCAAGCATTTTAGTATCATTCTTTCCTAGATATTATGCTAGGTGTTGGGAATACGGATCCAAAAGATGCTGTCCCTGCTTTCTAGGAGCTTAGAGTTGAGTGTGGAAAACAGAAAAGTAAAGTGAAAATTATATTGAAGTCAAACATATGTATCATTTCTTACCAGTCTTCCTCTTGTTTATTCTAGTCTCAACAGCCACTTTGCTGGTCCTCAAACATATCATGTGGCTGTCTCCTCTCTCAGATAGTCACTTGGCTAACACCTCCTTTCTTTTGGATCTTTACCTAGTCACCTCTTTAGTGATGCCTCCTGGACCACTCTGTCAAAAGCAGTATCTTTTAATCTGCCTTAGTTTTCTTCATGGACTTACCAATTGATGATATTATCAAATCAAACCAAAAACAGGAGCTCTGGTGGTGCAGTGCCTAAGGCATTTGGCTGCTAACCAGAAGGCTGGTAGTTCAAACCCACCAGCCACTCCTTGGAAGGAAGGTTGGGCAATATAGTGATACCACCTTGGAAACCCAAGGAGGGGTTGCTATGAGTCAGATCCAACTTGATGGCAGTGAGTTTGGTTTATTATATTACATATTTATTTGTTTATATTCTTACTGGTTTTCTCCCTCCATAACAAGGGATCTTGTTTTGATCACAGTTTTATTCTCAACACCTAAAACAGACTCTTTAAATATTTTTTATTTAGTTAAATTGCTATGATAGAGATAAGCACAAGATGTTTTATATCTTAGACATGACCAGGACTTCATATTCATATACAGCTTCATTCAACTATGACAATCACCCATGAAATGGTTATTATTATGCCCTTGTTAACAATAAGAAAAGCAAGACATGAGAAGATTACTATGACTTGACCCAAGGTTACAGTGAGGTACAGCACAGTAGATGATAAAGTTCCAATACTTTTGTGTTCACTTTCAGGAATCTTTTTACTATATACACTGTAACTAATAGATTAGGTGAGTGGTTGAATAAGTAACCCCTATCACTTGAAATTTTGTGAGAAAATGTTCTGTTACTACTTTTGCTAGGAGGCTCCTCTCATCAGCCTAGAAAAGTCTCATCAACATGGATTTTTCTTTACCGTAGGTCACTGTGAAACCTTTGGTTGATTCCTTTAAGTGGAATTTTTATAAGCCAGTAGCTCATCTTTTCCATTTATCTCTGAATGGAATGACAGCATTTAAAATGTTGAAAGGGACTGTAAGAAGTCACATGACTTAACTATATTGCCTAGGTCTCTTTTGATTGCCAGGAGAAATCCACCTGAAATTTGTAAGGGAATTGATTGGTTTTTGTAACTGGAAAGACCAAATGGTATCAAATTGTGTATCTGGATTCATGTGTTCACTGGATGACCCTAAGACATGCACACACTCTCTCTCTCAATTCTGTTTGTCTTTATGGCATAAATAGTTAATGTGCTTTACTGCTAACCAAAAGATGGGTGCTCAAATACACCTAGAGGTACCTAAGAAGAAAGGCTGGTGATCTACTTACAAAAAATCACCCATTAAAAAATCCTGTGGAGCTCAGTTCTACTCTCCTTTGCATGGGGTCACCATGAGTCAGAACTGACTCCATGACAAATGATTTTTGGTTTATTCTTATATCGAGGACCTCTGGTGGTATAGTGTTTAAAGTATTTGGCTGATAACCAAAAGGTTGGCTGTTTGAACCTACCACCCACTCTGCAGGATGAGGATGAGACTGTCTACTTAAGTAAGATTTACAGCCTTGGAAACTCCGCGGAACTCTTCTACTCTGTCCTAAAGTGTCACTGTGAATTGGAATCAACTCAATGGCAGTTTTTTTTTTTTTAATTATATGTTAGACTTTCTTTCTCTCTTATTAGCAAAATGTCCATGGCAGTTCCATACTGCTTGGTCTTTAGAACACGCAAAGTTAGAGAAAGAAAAAAGAATGTTTATGACAGTGCCTGCAAAACATTGGAGGAGAACCCTGGTTGGCCTGCCCTTATCACTATGGCCTGGAGGGAGCAAGCTCTTACAGACCAGGCCTTATTCAGATGTGCATCCCTGGGATCAGTTCAGGTGAGGGTTATACACATCTGAATCTTTTGAATTCAGTAGAATTATTATAGAATTGGAGAGAAGGGCTTCTCAGAAGGAAGGAATTCTATGCAGACAAAAACTATTCAACTATCTCACTTAACTCCTGCTATTACTACAAGGCTTGTTCTTTCAATAAACAAATATTTATGAGAAAATTTTCTAGGACAAGCCCTGGGCTATGCCCTGGACATTAAAGAGATAGGTAACTAATCAATATTCCTTGCTCTTGAAGATATAAAAAGAAATAGCCAAAATGTAGGTAGGTAAGTACAATCACAGGTGAAAGTAAAAATGGCTTTGAAAGCTTAGAAAAAGAACTGAAAAAATATGGACTGGTTATCTAACTGCCTACTCTCTGCATCATTCCTTGACCACTACTGATAATTTTCAGATGATAGTCTCTTTGCAAACCTTACTATATATTTGAACATACTGCTTCCTGTGTCCTTTCTTTCATCAAAGACACACACTCACTAAGTCATCTTAAATGCTCTAAAACGTTCCTTTCCAAAGTCATAGTTTAGCAATATTTTAGAATCTTATTGTCTTCTTTTCATTTCATGCAACTGGCTTCAGTGACATTTTGTTTTTAGACACTAGGGACTCTTGCAGGGAGTGGAGAATAGGGGAGAGTTAAATCTTGCCAGAAAGTGAAGAAGGGGTTATCTTCAAATTAGATTTATTTATTAGCATGATGACTCATAGGATAATAATGCCACTTTGCCAGTGGCCAGGATAGAAAGAGACTATAAAGGAATAACTGGCTGATACTTAGAGGCATCCAAGTTGTTATATCTTTAGGAAGTTATAAAAGTACCTTTGTGTCTGCTTACTCATCCCTAGGCCGGATGTTCTAAGATGAAAAAAAAAAAAAAAAGAGAGAGAGAGAGTGGAAAAAGTTTTCCTTTTCTTTGATTCTGATTGTCAAGGACAAAAGGCCCAATCTTCACCATTAATTAGACTTGTAACCTTGAGAAATGACTCAATTTAGCTTAATTTCTACCTCTTCTCAATGAAATGGGAAATAAATTATATTTATTTTATGGGTTGATACCATGAATATTACTGCATTGTTCATTACTTTGGTATAGAAACCTTCAAAATTGCAACTCAAGGAATAGATTTCAGCTTCAGAAAGGCTTAATGTATTCTTTCCTTTTGTTTTTCTGGCTCCAAGTCTTTGCACATTTCAATTGAATAATATGGAAGGAATACACAAAGTCACTGTACTAAAAGGAATGGGTCAATGTTCAACCCTTTCAGAGGTAACATATAATCAAGAACTGATGGTATTGAAGGAAGAACTCAAAGCTGTGGTGAAGACACTGGCAAAAAACATAGCTCCAGGAATTGAAAGAGATGTTGAGATGTTCCAGTAAACAAGTGAACACTGGAAGCACTCACTCATCTGTGCCAAGAAATTTGGAAGACAGCTACCTGGCCAATCAAATGGAAGAAATCCATATTTATGCCCATTACCAAGAAAGGTGAGCCACAGAATGTGGAAATTATTAAATAATATAATTTATATCATACACAAGAAAAATTTTCTGAATATAATACAAAAATAATCACAGCAGTATATTTTCAGTAAACTGCTAGAAATTCAAGCCAGATTAAAAAGAGGTTGTGGAGCAAGGGATATCATTGCTCATGTCAGATAGATCTTGGCTGAAAGCAGAGAATACCAGAAGATGTTTACCTGTGTTTTATTGACTATACAGATGCATTCCACTATGTGGATCATAATAAATTATGGATAACATTGTGAAGAATGGAAATTCCGTAACACTTAATTGTGGTCATGAGGAACCTGTACATAGATCAAGAGGCAGTTTGTTGAGCAGAACAAGGAGGTACTGCATCTAAAATTTAAAATCAGGAAAAGTATGCATCAGGGTTGTATTTTTTTTTCACCATATTTATCAATCTATATGCTTAGCAACTAATCTAACAATCTGCACTATCTGAAGAAGAATGTGGCATCAAGATTGGAGGAAAACTCAATAACCATCTGCGATATGCAGATGACACAAGTTTGCTTGCTAAATGTGCAGAGGTCTTTAAGGACTTACTAATGAAGATCAAAGATTACAGTCTTCAGTATGGATTGCACATCAACCTAAAGAAAA
>NW_006921908.1:178349-179859 GCF_000298275.1 Orycteropus afer afer | reverse complement strand
CTGGTCACAAAGAGCACAGCTACTACCCTTAGGCCTGAAGAGGAGAGGGGCAGGAGTACTTCATGAAAACTGGAAAAAGAGAGTGGTATGGAAAGGGGTGTTTTGTAGAACTGGGACCCTTGGTGGGGATATTTAGGTACTACTACATGCCCCATCCCTTGCCCCAAAGTCACAGGGAGGAAGCTGGAAGAATAAACACCTTGAACTTACCATCCTCATTCTTTCCAGTCTTCTGCTCAGGTTTCCATTAGCTGGACCAAAGAGGAAATCAGAGGATGAGAGAGCCTGTTAAGGTAATATACCAAGGTCAGCCACCCAGGTGGAGAAAGTTAAGTAGAAGCTCTCCAGTGCAGCCCAGATTTATTCTCTGTATGTCCAACTTACCTGCAACTAGAAGTGACTTGTGTTCTCAGGCCCCAAGGTCTTTGACCTACTGAGGAAAGCATGCAAATAGAAACCTCCTTGTTCTTCCCTCTGGGTATTCTGATCTTTTCCTTCTGTCTTCTTGCAAAGAGGCTCTGGGAAGCCTTTTACTGACATTTTTCCCATGTTGGAAACATACTGTTTAAGTTGTGCCTGGATGGATTTTATTTTGTGCTTGGAGAGCCTGACCTTTTCTTATATTAGAGAATTATCCATCAGTTAGGCATTAAAATATACAACACAAATCATAACCAGGCTTGAGTATAGCCTCAGGCGACTGTGACTGGTGGGTGAGGGAGAAGGGGGGAGAAGTCCCTTTACCATGCAAGTGAGTTTGAAGTATGGAGTCTTGCTTTCCTCAAGATGGAGAAAATGTGGAATTAAGTAAGGAAACATCTGTTTCTCTTTTGATGTCTGGATATAGTCACTAGGCAACTTTGCTTTTTGAAAGTTAGATTAGGAGAGAAATATTAAACTTTTGGTCATGGAACTTGATGCCCTCACAGACAGTTTCTAATTACTTGTATTTTAATAAGTGATTCAAGAAAATTCAAGATAGAATTTTTATTCAACCTGTGACCACCTCCTTACTCTCAAAAAAAATAAAAAAAGTGTATAGCTCTTTACAATCTGTGTGGCAAGTATGAGTCTTATTATTATCCCATTTTTGTGAGATGGAAACTGAGACTCAGAAGTTAAGCAACTTGGCTTGGATCACATAGTTAATTGGGACTGTGACTTTCAAATTCTTCCAACAAAAAGATGTGTTGGCTGCTAAGCAAAAGGTCAGAGGTTTAAGTTCACCCAGAGGAACCTTAGAAGAAAGATCTGGTGATCTACTTCCAAAAAGCAGCCATAGACACTTTACAGGACACAGTTCTTTGACATACATGGAGCTCCCATGAGTAGAAGTCAAACTTGATGCAACTGGTTTGGTTTTGGTTTTTTACTCTTCCACTAAACATAATCTTAGAGAAACAAAAATAAGGATATGAATTAGTTCTTATTTTTTGATGAATTTACAATTTAAATGAAGAGAAAAGATTTAAACTATTTGAACTATTCTTAGTTCCCTTTCACCAAACTC
>NW_006921908.1:176118-177674 GCF_000298275.1 Orycteropus afer afer | reverse complement strand
ACACAAAGACCCACTAGAATCTGATCCCATCATTCATATCCTTTCCATTTGGTTTTTACTTTTTTTTTTTCTCTGTCTGTAACTCTAGATAAGTTATGGTAATTGTAACAACTAGCTTCAATCCTGGCACAGAGTACATACTCTGAAAATAGTCATTGAATAAATAAATGAAAATAACCTGCTTTCCCTACTAGATGTTAAAAAATAAAAGAAACCAGTTGCCTTCAAGTAGAATCTCATGGCAACCTTATGTGTGTCAGAGTAGAATTGTTTTCCATTGGGTTCTCTGGGGCTGCTTTTTTGGAAGTAAAGCACCAGACCTTTCTTCTGAGACACTTCCAGATGAACTCAAACTCCAGGCTTTTTTGGTTGTCAGCCAAGAGTGTTACCTGTACCACTCAAGGATGACTCCTACTAGATACTGTTGTTGTGGTTGTTTTTCAGTGCCGTGGAGTTGATTTTGACTCATAGAGATCCTTTGTACAACAAAAGAGACATTTCCTGGTCCTGCACCATCCTCACAGTCTGCTATGCTTTAGCCCATTGTTGCTGCCACTATGTCAATCCACTTCACTGAGGGTCTTGCCTTTTGTGACTGACTCTCTACTTTACCAAAAGTGATATCTTGTTCCAGTAACTGGTCCCTCCTAATAATGTGATCAAAGTACAAGAGATGAAATCTGGCCATTCTTACTTCTAAGGAGAATTCCAACTGTACTTCTTCCAAGACAGATTTGTTCATTTTTCCGGCAGTCTATGGTATTTTCAATACTCTTCATCACTAGATATTAAGCTCTCTTAATTCAGAGATCAATGTGTTGATCATTTCTTGCTCTCTCTTTTTTCCTCTAGAATACTATACACATAAATGTTTGTTGAATTGTTCTAGAAGACATGTAGACATGGGACATTGTGGTCAAACAAGGTTGAATGGGAGGAGCTATAGTTTGAGATAGGCCTTGAATTAAAAGTAAACAAAGAAGGAGATAAGGGACTTCCAGGTTGGAAAATGAGTACAAGTCCAAGGTGGGACAGATCATGACAGACTTGGCTAGCATAGATAGTGCACATTTGAGAGTAGCTTTCCAACTTATTTAAGGAGTGCTAGTGGTGCTTTGGTTAAAGCATGTGGCTGCTAACCAAAAGGTTGGCAGTTTGAACCTACCAGCTATTCAGTGGTAGAAAGATTAAGTCTTTTTTTCTTTATAGAAGTCTGCTTCCATAAAGATTCATGCCTTTGGAAACCCTATGTGGCGGCTCTACTCTATCCTATAAGGCTGCTATGAGTTGGAATTAACTCAGTGGCAGTGGGTGGGTCCCAACCTATTTTAGCTCTAAAATTATTTTTTAAAACAAAATATTTGTGGAACTTTAATACATAGAGCAGATTAAAAAGGAGTCGTTGCTTTGGTTGCAGCAGGGCTACACACCCAACATCTTGCTGCCTTGCCTTCCTCTCACCTGCCATGATAGGTAGCCCCTGAGGTCCCTCTACAAAAACCTAAGACTCTTCAGGGCCCTCTTAAGAGCTCCATCAATGTTAACTTGGAGGACAT
>NW_006921908.1:174369-175740 GCF_000298275.1 Orycteropus afer afer | reverse complement strand
ACACCTTGTAAGAGCAAGGAAAATGAAATGACATTTTTTGAATACTACTGAACAGAGCCTTGGGAACCACTTCATAGCATTTCCTTAAGTCTAGCAATCACCGTCCATGGTGGGTATTTGCCCCTCTTATGCATAGAAAGGAGGTTTAGAACAATTAACAGTTAGCAAGGCCACACAGGTGGTGCACACAGGGCTGGGATTTGAAAGTGAGTAGAAGTTTAACTTGATCCTTCACTAATATGGAGAAAATGTGGGGGCTTGGGCAGGGGAGAGATTTCACAAAAGAAGCAATAAAAGAATATTTGATGTTAGTCTGGAGCAGAGAGAGAAAATGGTGATGTAAGTAACAGTTAAAAGGTGAACAGAGCTATGGATGGCTGTGCTTCCAGAAGGCTGCTTAGAGATACAATGTCGACACACTGGAACTTCACAGCCTCCTGGCCTTTCAGGGCACTGCTGAAGAAAAGAATCTCTCGGAACATTGCTCTGTGCCTCACCTCTTTAAACAGTGAAGAAAAAGAAACATCCTTCTGTATTTTTTCTTTTTTCTAAGCTATTTCATTTTAAATGACTCATGATTTCACCTGTCAAAGGACAGGTTTTCCTAGAACCGGGAGGGGGTGTGGGCGGGATCACTAAAGAGCTCCAAAACATAAAAGTGTTTCAGTCACATTAGTTTTTTTTAAAAAAATAAAATGAAAAGGGAAAGAAAATCCTGGCAACTTCCAAACTGGAGTCAAAACCCACCTCCCTTTGAGATATTATTTGCAGTATTTTACACGTAACTGGACAAACAATATAGAAATGGAGCTGATCCAATGGTATGATAATTAATGAGTGTGAAGCGCTCACTCTGTGTTAAGGGCCCATCATATCTTAGCTCATTTAATAAGCCCCTAACCCTGTGAGTGAGGCAGGTGTGTTTAGTGCCACATAGCTGTTACAGAGCAATTGTAATTAAATCATGAATTTGTAATTTGGTCTTTAGTGTACATCTTCTTTTCGAGAATGCAAGATCATAAGGGCACTGATGAAATCTGTTTTATTCACTACTGAATTCTCTGAAGCTGACAGTGTCTCACACTTAATGGCTGCCTGATAAGTATTTGGGAAATAAACATTTACTGTGCATGTTGCATAGGTCCCTGCATGGCGCAAATGCTTTGCTCTTGACTGGTAACTGAAGAGGTAGCTGTTCAAACTCACCCAGAGACATGGTGGAAGAAAAGTCCTGGTGGTGTGCTTCCATAAGATGACAGCCAAGAACTCCCATGGAGCAGTTTTACCCTGTCACCATGAGCTGGAATTGACTCAGTGGTACAAGACAATAATATATATAAATATACATGTAAATATAAATATAGATGTATG
>NW_006921908.1:172835-174009 GCF_000298275.1 Orycteropus afer afer | reverse complement strand
AGACAATGAAGTGGGGACTCGGAATGATTATTGAGGCCCTTTTGCTTACTCCCCAAATGACCTAGTTTATGTCTTAGTTTCCTGACAATTCTGAACCTGTTTCTCATCCATGACATGAAGTACTTGGGAATGATGACTCCTGAGGTCCTTCAAATCTTTGTGAAGCTGTAAATCCATGATTTCAGTAGTTGGAAGTTTAGTTGAACTCATCTGGAAGTGAAGCATACGTGATGTTGGCGGTGCTGCAAACAAGCTGCTTCTACTATGATGAGGTTTTCCCCTTGCTAAGCTAAAAAAGTAAGAGTTGATGCTTTTGAGTTGTGGTGCTGGTGAAGAATTCTGAAAGTACCATGGACTATTAAAAGAACTAACAGATCTGTCCTGGAGGAAGTGCACCAAAATGCTCTTTAGAAGCGAGAATGGCCAGACTTCGTCTCACCTAGTTTGGTCATGTTGTCAGAAGGGACCATTCCCTGAAGAAGGATGTCGTGCTTGGTAGGATGGGGGGTCGACAAAAGAGGGAGAGGCCTTCAACGAGATGGATTGACATGGTGGCTGCGATGATGGGCTCAAGTATAGCAGGGATCATGGAGCTGGCGCTGGATCGGGCAGTGTTTCGTTCTGCTGTGCATGGAGTTGCTATGAGTCGGAAATGACTCAATGGTACCTAACAACAACAACAAAGCCAAAAATTCCTAATAAATTCAGTGAAGTTAGGAGTCTCTAACTTTGGAAAATTTTACTGGAAACAAGAAAATCTGCCATCATGTTCTGATTCTGTGATCACCAGATGATATTGGGCATATTTGGCTTTTAGATTCTATATCTGTTCATAATAATAATTTAATAATAATAATACATGTTTAATGATACTCAACTTATGTTTATGGAATGCCAGGTACAGTGCAATTGTGTCATACATTTTTATGATTGAAAAATCATTCTGGTAAAATATATATAATAAAAAGCTTGACATGTTAAAGGTTTCTACGTGTACAATTCAGTGACACTAATTACATTCACCGTGTTGTGCTACCATCACCACCATCAATTTCCAAAAGTTTCATAGGAACTAAGCAGTAACACCTGAGCTGTAACTTCAGCAATAACTCCTATTTCTTTTTCTTCCTGACCCCAGTGACCACTAATAAACCCTGTATCTTTGCATTTGCCT
>NW_006921908.1:169376-169970 GCF_000298275.1 Orycteropus afer afer | reverse complement strand
ATATTTCTGTTTTTCAAGTTTAATTTGCCCAGGACATTGCAAGAAGAGAAACCGTGGGGGCATGATTAAAAGCATATGGTGTATGAGGTGGGGAGGGGGAGCAGTGAGCATAGTAGAAGGGCGGAGGATTGCTAAATTGAGTGTTTCTAATAAAGGAGAGTGGGAGAGTATTCACTGCTTTTGCTTGGGCTAAACTATGTACTTCCCCTCTCTCTTGCCCTCGAGGCTTAGAGTGCAAGGTAGTAAGGAAGGTGTTTGGTTGTCACGTCTGGCTGTTATTGGATAATATATTCAGGGTGGGGAAGAATATATATTCTGTTAAACAAATGGAAGAACATTTGCAGTTGCCAAACCTGACCCAGCATCAGAACCCTTTTAAGAGTGTTCTAAAATACACATTCATGGCCCCACCCCAAATTTACTAAATCCGATTCTTCAGGAAAGCCACTATTTGCCTTTAAGTATGTATTTCCTTCTACTTTTAAAAACCTTCACTAACATAAGGGTGTTCTTTTACCATATAATAAGTCTAAATGGAGGAGGAGTTCTGGTAGCATAGTGCCTGAGGCACTTGACTGCTAACCAGAAGGATGG
>NW_006921908.1:148955-167486 GCF_000298275.1 Orycteropus afer afer | reverse complement strand
CCAGTGTTCACTCCTGTCATCTATCACATTTAGCTTTCTATATTTTCATATGGGGTGACAGAGACCCAAAGACCCAAAGAAACTTGCTTAAGGACCAAAAACCAAACCTGCTGCCACAGAGTCAGTTCCAATTCATGTTAACCCCTTGTGCATTAGAGCAGAACTGTTCTTTGATAGGGTTTTCAATGACTAAGATCTTTCAGAAGTAGATCACCAGGACTTTTTTCTGAGGTGCTTCTGGGTGAATATACCAGGTTAACAGATGATAACATTTGTCTTAGAACCTGGATCTCTTCATTTCAGAACTGAGTACAGAGTATTATTTAACCTTTGTGTGGCCTTCTAGATTCTTTTGAAAGTTAGGCCAACAGGAATAAGAATATTTCTTTCTATGCCAATGCCACATTTGTAAGCAAAATGTTGATCAGTTCTCAAAATACTTCACAGGCCAATGGTCCTTGCACCCTGGTGCCCTGCCTCTGGCAAGTGCCTATTTTAAACATTTTGGAAGGAGATAAAACCCTCTCTTTTCTGGTGCACCTGGTCCAATGTGCCAGCCCTATGGGGAGAAGAACTTTCTGCTCATAGCCAGTGGTTGTCCACATGCCTCAAGGCCCAGGTCTTCAATGATGAAGGTTGCACTGAAGTGAATCAGTTTTGCTACTTTAATCTTGACTTTCCCCCCCCACAAAAAAAAAAAAAAACATTACTGTACACATTATGTAGAAACATTTGAACATTTGTGGTAGTTAAGCCTTGTCCTTAGAAATGAAGTCTGAGCTAGCTGAAATCTATTTATTGGGGAAGAATTAGAAGCTGTAAGAAATGGGTATCTTGAGAAGTTCTTGAAAAAAATTGTTTCCTCCTGATCATCATCATTTCTTCCTTTTATTTACATATTATTCAGAACTCTGTGTTAATAGTGGCTCTACTTTAACTCGTTCTCTGCCATTCCACATAGTACTGTACTTTACACTTATACAATACTTTGCATTTCATTTATATTACATGCTATCAGCTTTTGCCATCACTCTTATGAGAAAGTAGAGTCCTATGAGAGAAGACACTTATAGAGAGATTAGCAATATGTCAGTCTTCATTATGTAGTGCTACTATTAACACAAATACCACAACTGGGTGGCTTTAAAGAGCAGAAATTAATTCTTTCACAGTTCTGAAAGCTAAAAGTCAAAACCCGGTCTCAGCCACATCAATTCCTTCTGTTAAGCCTCTCTCCTAGTTTCTGGTGCCATTCCTTAGCTAGAAGACAATCCTTAATGTCTGTCTGTCCTTGTGTGTGTGTGTCTCTGTCTATTTTCTTTTCTTTTTTTTTTCCTTTGTAACTCATAGGTGATTAGATTTAAGATCCACTTTATACTGGTAGAACCCTAACTGAATGATTGATCACATTATATTAAACAAAACCAAACCCACTGCCATCGAGTTGATTCTGATTTACAGTGACCCTATAGGACAGAGTAGAACTGTTCCATAGTGTTTCCAAGGCTGTAAATGTTTCTAGATGCAGACTGCCTCATCTTTCTCCCATGGAGTGTCTAGCACTTTCAAACTGCTGTCCTTTTCGTTGCAGACAAATGCTTTAACCACTGTGCTACCAGAGCTTCTACATTAGATTGTTGCTGTTAGGCGCTGTCAAGTCAGCTCCAACTCATAGTGACCCCATGTACAACATAACAAAACATTGTCTGGTCCTGGGCCATCCTCACAATCCTTGCTATGCTTGAGTCTATCATTGCAGTCAATGTATCGATCCAACTCATTGAGGGTCTTCTCCTTTCATGATAACTCTCTACTAAGTATGATATCCTTCTCCAGGGAATGATCTTTTCTGACAACATAACCAAAGTAAGTGAGACAAAGTCTGGCCATTCTCACTTTTAAGGATCATTCAAGCTGTACTTGTTCATTCTTCTTGCAGTCCATGATATTTTCAGCATTCTTTGCCAACACCACAATTCAAAAGCATCAACTCTTCTTTGTTCTTTCTTATTCATTGTCCAGCCTTAACATGCATATAACATGATTGAAAATACCATGGCTTGGTTCAGGCACACCTTAGTCTTCAAAGTAACATCCCAGCTCCTCAATACTTCAAAGAAGTCCCTTGAAACAGACTTGCCAAATGCAATACGAGGTCTGATCTTTTGATTGCTGTTTACATTACATTAGATTCCATTATTGAGGTGTCTTAATCTGGGTTTTCTAGAGGAGCAAAATCAGTGAAATGTATATAAATAATGTATGTTGAGAGATTTACTTCAAGAAAATGACTCAAGCCATTGTAAGGGCTGCCAAGTCTCAAATCTGTGGGTCAGGCAGCAGGCTGGAACTCGCTGGATTGCAGGGGCTAGCAAATACAAGATGGGCAATTTCAGGGAGCAGGCTAGTGAGTTCTGCAGGTTTAAGTCCCCAGAACTGGTAGTCAGGTGATGAGAAAAATGCAGGTCCAGAGAGAGTAAAGTTTGTCAGAACATTCATTTGTATAGTAGAGGCAGGTGACTCTCCCAAGGAAACTCCTCTTTCACCTGGCTGACTGATCACATCAGATCACATCATGAAACATGATTGTATTATATCACCATATGGAAGAGCGTATACAATCTAGTCTGTCAAACTACTGAGAATCATAACCTAGCCATATGACATATAACATTAACCATTACAGAAGGTGATTATATAGTACACTATGGAAAATAATGTTCTCTGAGCAAGACCAACTGATTTAATCACAAGTAACTACTCCATGACAACAATTAGATAGTGTTTGACCTAACAAGTGGGAACCACAGCCTAGCTAAGTTGATACATAAAATTACTCATCACCTGTCCAAAGTTATTTATGCCTTGTAAATAACAATAGGAGGCCAGAAACCAGGTGTATTGTCCTTAGGCCCTTGTCACCGTTATTGCTGTCATCATGGTGGCAATGTCTTTTGGGGAGGAATATAGGGGCCCAAAATAAGAAAAGACTTCAAGTTGGATGTGATAATTTTCTGACTGTGAATTCATGTCTCTACAACTTGCTAGGGTCTGTTAGTTGTTAAGCAATTCATCTGTCAAAACTTTTATTAAGTTTCTGTGTGCTTCCAAGTCCCAAGAGGAACAAATCACAGCATTCGCCCTCAAAGAATTTGCTGTCTAGTGGGTTGGTTTCAAGGATCAGATCATGAAAAAGGGAAATAATATTTTGAGATAATGTCTTTACAATGTTAGGAGTTCCTAGTGTTGTTGTTATGTTGTTAGGTGACATCACATTGCTTCTGACCCATAGCAACCTTGTACACAACAGAACAAAACACTGAACAGTGCTGCACCATCTTCACAATTATTGCTATGTTTGAGCCCATTGTTGCAGCTATTGTGTCAATCCATCTTGTTGAGGGTCTTTCTCTTTTTCACTGGACCACCATTTTATCAAGTATGATGTCCTTCTCCAAAGACTGGTTCTTCCTGATAACATGCCCAAAGTATGTGAGATGAAGTCTTGCCATTCCTAGTATTATACAACCAATAGTATTATATCCCTAGTGTTATATTTATGGGGAGCTGTGATGGTGTACTTCCTAAGGCGGTATCCGTAGTGATACTGCCTCGGAACCCCAAGGAGGGGTCTCTATGAGTCAGGTCCAACAGGACGGCACATAACAACAATAACAACAACTCTATTTCTTCTAGATAAACACCAAATTATCACTCATAATCAAGCTTGAAACTTGTTTTCTTTGTAGGGCTTCTCTACACTTCATCTACTGCACAGTGGAATTTTGTTTTCCGTTGTGTTTCATAGAGATATCCACCTGAGAACTTTATTTTATAATTATATATTTTCATAACTCTTTCACTAGACACTGAATACTCCAAAATGAGAAATTAAAAAAAAATTATTTCCTTTCAATATTCATACCTTATATAGTACCTACTATGAGGTAGGGCTCAGCATGTTTGTGGAATAAATGATAAGCTAGCCACCTTATGATCTGATAAATTTGAGGATCCTACTATATGAAAAATTTTGTAGGTAAGTGCAAAATATTTTATAATAGATAAGAGTATTTTGAGAAAATGAAGTCTGTAACTTTGTCCCCCCCCCTTTTTTTTTTTGCCAGAAAGAAACTTTGAAATCATTTAATCTCCATCTTATTCAAAGATGGATTGAGTATATTGACTCCCAAGCTGAAGTAGCAGAGGAGTGGTTAAATATTTAGCAAATTTATCTCGAAATGTTCACAATGGGTGTCTTTGATGAGATATTCCTGGATAGTTGTTTAATGTTTCAGTGGTTCAACAACATGTTAATTAACATTAAGTACATACTATTGCCTAGGAGTTGCTTCTGGTTAGCAGTCAAGTGCCTTAGGCACTATGCTACCAGAGCTCCCTAGAGAAGGAATAGGTAACCACATTTTCCTTCCACATTTCCATTGAGTGGGTTTGAACTGCCAACTAGTTAGTAGTTGAGCACAAACTATTTGCACCACCCAGAAACCAGGAGCTCTGGTGGTGTAGTGCCTTAAGGCATTTGACTGCTCACCAGAAGGTGAGTGATTCAACCCACCAGCTGCTCCCCAGAAGGAAGATAGGACAATCCATAAAGATTTACAGCCTCGGAAGCCAGAGGGGGTCACTATAAGTTGTAATTGACTCAATGACAGTAAGGTTGTATTTTTATTTATTTATTTTTTTTTTGAGAGAGAAGGGATTAACACAATGACTGCAACAATGGCCTAAAACATAGCAACAATTGTGAGGATAGCACAGGACCAGGCAGTGTTTTGATCTGTTGTGCATAGGGTCATTATGAGTTGGAACAGACTTGATGACACCTAACAACAACAACAGAGAAAGGACTAAACACAGGGCCTCAGAAGCCATCACCACTCTCCACCTTAGAGTCTGATCCTCCCTCTATGTCTGTCCCTCTGCTCTTCCTGGACACAGGGAACTGTGCTCCTCTGATATCTGTGACAGAAATGTGATGGCCACCCCATGGCACTTTTGTTTCCACATCACAGTCAAAATTCTTAAGGGACTTTTGAATCTCTATTTCTAGTCACTTCTCCATCTTTTAAATGGTTTCTTCCTCTTCTCCCTCTTTTCTCTCTTGTCCCTAATTCTAAATTTCTAGAATAAGTTCTACTTTATTTAACTTGCCAAGTGGAAACCTTTGATCAAGCAGCTGTAGAAAAGGAGAGTTTGGTGAATCTCACTGCTGTGACCAGTGGTTCTCCAAGATGGTGATTATCAAAGTAGGAAGTTGGGGAGATAACCCAGTAGATGTCTTCCACAAAATGTAACATATATTGTGATA
Organism: Orycteropus afer afer; assembly: GCF_000298275.1. Lineage (NCBI taxonomy): Eukaryota > Metazoa > Chordata > Mammalia > Tubulidentata > Orycteropodidae > Orycteropus > Orycteropus afer. The sequence goes on along the minus strand of NW_006921908.1, from coordinate 162,157 downwards.
AGTACTAATATACTTGTGATAAGTAGCATGATAGATGTAGAGGAGAGAGCTTACTTTATATTGATTTTGCCTTGAAAGTGTATGGCCTGGGGTGGAATGTTGGTGTTAAAACAATGACTTCATAGAGAGTCTTCATATTTGGTTTGGGTTTTTAAGACTGATGTGGTGGAGCATTCCCTGAGTTTAAAGTACTTTAAATATGGAAAAGTAAGTAAAAATTAATAGCATGCAAGCAAATCACCTAAGCACTTGCAATTCAGAAAAGAATTCTCTAGAGGGAAGGCACCCTATAAATCTCATAAAAATAAATGAACAATAATGTTGGTTATCATAAACTAAATAGAAGAGCATATTATTTCCCCAGGAGAGAGCATCCTTTTTTCTTCCTCTTAGCTCTGTTGTGGAAAGTGTTAATGCATATTATCAGCCAGGCCCTTGATTTGGAAATGATCCATGAGCCATGAAATATTAGTGGGAGTGAGCAAACTGGTCCTATGACCATTCTGGGATATTAAAATGCCATTGACATCCATAACTACCAACGTATAAAAATAACAAATGCTAATGAAGTGACCTGAGTGCTGAGAATCTGCAGTTTGGCCCTTGTCAATGTTTCACTTTATGAAATATAGGCCACTCTCTTCCCCTGCTTACGTCAGGCTGTCCAAGAGAATATGCACTTCATTACTTCTCTGCTATCCATCAAACCTTCCATGCCTGAAAAATATTAGGGGAAAACAGAGCCTTCTCTGTTTCCCTTTTTGCAGACCTGAGAGCTTGTTGAATAATGGAGTGAAGATATTAGACTAAGGAAAATGTGCCCTGGACCAAGGTAGTCTGATTATACTGTAGCATTTATTAATGAATATTCTTCTTCCCTGATCAAGCCTTGGCAATACACACTTCATAATAAACTGTGAGTTTGGTGTTTCTGCTAATAAAAGTGGTTATAGTTGAGAGATGGGAAGATTAAAAATTATATATGTGAATTTTAAAATCTGGAAAAGTATTGATCAGAATGAAGAAAGATGACATCTTTTGGGTGGTTTAGCAAGTATTTATCAAACACCTAAATTATACAGTGCATTGTTTCAGGGACTAGGAATTGTCGAATGGATGCTAAGGAATTATGAGATAAAGTTCTTAATCATGGAGTATAGAAAACCCATATGGATTAAATGTTGTGAGGACAGTATAGAGGAACATATCAGTGAGTGTTGAATATTATCCAAGTACAGACTCTATATAATATGTATAATACTAGGAGAAAGCAGTGATAAAATAATCAAGACCTCAACAGATGCATAAGCAAAATTCATGAACAGATAATTCACAAAAGTAAAAATATTGCTAACTTATAAATATGGGAGGATGTTTCTTTTCACAAATAATCAAAAGAATGCACATTAAACCAACAACACTGATAAACTAGTTCCCTGTATCAAATCAACAACTTACTTTCATTTTCTTTTTAAGGAAGATAACACCTTATATCTTATGCATGGTCCTTGGGGAATTGCTTTGGCAATAAGCAGCAAGCATCTTCAAATATTCACACCCTTTCACTCTGGTATTCCAATTCTGGGAACTTCTCTCCTAAGGAAATAGCTAAATCTAAATAACAAAAAAGGCTTTTTGTGCAGAGGTACAGAGCAGTGCTTCTTTTAATAGTGAAAGATTGAAAACAATATAAATTCCTGAAATTGGGGAATGATTAAGTAAATGATGGTAAATCCACTTAAGAGCTAGCATTTATTGAGTGCTTTCTCTGTTCCAGACACCATTCTAGACATTTTAGGTGTTTTAATGAATTTAATTTCCATAAAAACTTTATTACTGTTCCTATTTTACAGATGAGGAAACTGAGGCAAAGAGAGGATAAATAACTTGTCCAAAGCTACCTAAGTAGCAAGTGGAAAGACAGGGATTCAAATCCAGGTAACCCTTTACTGATGGGATATTTTGGAGATAGTTAATAATACGTTTATAATACATAAAAAATGTTTTCCACAATATTAAATTTAAAAAGCCCAATACAATGTGACTCTGATATTGAAACCACATAAATAGTAAAAACTATTTTCCCCACCCTGGTTAAGACCGATAATTAGATGAGAACCTTGGTGGGAATAGATAAGTAAACTAAATTACCCCCAACTATTTCCTCACTCCAGGGAGACAGTTCCTTAAAGAACTGAATGGAAGGAAAACATTCTTTCCTGCAGGTGATAGACTCACTAAAAGTGTCTTAGAAACAACTTGTAAATTAACTCTGGCCCTCCCAATAGCCAGAAAGGAACAAAAGTTAATGGACCTTCTCCCCTCTGTCCAAGCCCCTATCAGCTGATGACAGGAAGCTGGTCTGACTCATGGCCTCTGGACCTAATCTTCACCCATTTCACATTGACACTCCAAATTCCTCAACCTTTTGTGAATATGCATAATCCCCTCTCCTGAAACCTACAAAAACTGTATTTAGATGACATCTCAGGGAGTCAGATCTGGGTACTGAACTACCCCTGTTCCTTGCATTGCTGCTTTGCAATAAATAATTTTATCTCCTTTCAATCTCAGTCTGTAAACTGTTTTGGCCTCACTGTGCACTGGGCAGGGACCTGTGTTTGGTCCGTTAACAATATGATTAAAACTATGTTCAAAACCAAACATATATGTATATAATACATAATATATACATGTATGTATTTATATAGATACAGAGAGAGAGAGATTGTAAATTTTGAAGGCTCTTAAGGCCTTCCTTTGGTTCCACATCATACTCATATTTCCCACTACCTCTTTCCTGACAGTTTCTCAACAATCTAGGTTGCCTCCTTACTATTCCTCCATACCCTCTGCCCCTTCCCTGCTCATAAATGCCATGTGAATTATAAAGGCCTTCTTTGCTTTGGTTTGGCCTGTTTCTCACCCTCTGAAGACTTCTTTCAAAGCCCAACAGCAATTCTGCTTCTCCAAGAATCTTCCTATGATTGCTCCAGCTCATGGTGATGACTCAATTCCCTAACATACATTGCTTTTATAGATGACACCACAATTTGCCACTGTATCCACATTGTTCAACTTATTTCTTCATGTGTTCTCTCAATAGGCCTGCAAGCTCCTGGGAACAGGAGTTACTCTTATACCTCCAGCAGCTCTTATCAGAGTATTAAATACAAAGAAGGCCTTATATACATATTGATTAATTGAAACAAGTTTTAAGTTTAATAACAAAACTTTAAAAATATATTTTGAAACTTAATTTTGTCATATATATATGTGTATATATGTATGTACATGTATGTATGTATGTACTTGTGTGTATATATTTACACATATATGTGTGTGTCTGTGTGTGTGTGTATATATATATATATATAATATATATATATATATATATATATATATATATATATATATATATATATTTGTTGTTGTTGTTATGTGCCGTTGAGTCGGACCCGACTCATAGCGACCACTCCTTGGGTTGCCAAGGCAGTATCATTACGGAAGTAGATCGCCCAATCTTCCTTCTGAGGAGTGGCTGGTGGGTTTGGACCACCAGCCTTCTGGTTAGCAGTCAAGTGCCTTAGGCACCATGCTACCGGAGCTCCTCTCTCTCTCTCTCTATATATATACACACACACACACACACACATACGTACATCCATCTCTGTTAATACAGTGGTTAAGGCATTTGGCTGCTAACCTAAAATGTGAGTGGTTCAAACCCACTAGGCCCTCTGTGGAAGAAAGATGAGGCAATCTGCTTCTACAAAGATTTATAGCCTTGGAAACCCAATGGGGATCACTATGAGTCAGAATTGACTCAATGGCAATGAGTTTGGCTCTCTTTCTCTCTCACTACATATTATATATGTACGTATGTATATACACACACACGCACACACACATACACATAAAATCTGGTGGTACTGTGGTTAAGGCGTGGGCTGCTAACTGAAAGGTCAGCAGTTTGAATCTACGAGTTGCTCTGCACGAGAAAGATGAGGTAGTTTGCTTACATAAAAATGCACTGTCTTGGAAATCTTATGGGGTTTGCTATGAGTTAGAATCAACATGATGGCAGTGTTTTTTTTTTAATTTTGTGTATACGTTATTGTTGTTATGTGCTGTCAAGTCAGACCTGACTCTGTGGGTTTCTGAGGCAGTATCACTACGGAAGTAGATTGCCCAACCTTGCTTCAGGGGAGTGGATATGAACTGCCAGCCTTCTGGTTAGCAGTCAAGTGCCTTGGGCACTACATGCAACTTTTGTGAAGTAAAGCTTTATGTTAAAAACTAAGAATTGCAGAGACGTCAGGTTTCTTTACTTAAAATATTAATAGAATATTCAAATTGGAAAAGATCTTTAAGATCATGCAATTTAAATAATTTGGCCAGTGAAGAACATGAGCCCTGGAGAAATGCAGTACTTGGCGGAGTTGTCCAGTGGTAGAATTAGGATTAGAATCCAGAGTTGGAGCCTCCCAGGTGAGCGCTTCCATGGAATGGATGACACCACACTGTTCCTGGCTGTATTTAGATGACTCATCCCCCTCCCTTGGGCTCCACCCCACAGCTCTCCAGTGCCATCCCCCACCATCCAAAACACAAGTTGCAGCCAAGTCCTCCCCAAAATGCAAAAGTCCTGAAATAACCTCTTTCTCTCTTGTGGAACAGAAGAGAAACCAAGAGTTTACTGGTTGCCTCTTTCTTTCCTGAGCTCTCTGGCCCCTCCTGGTTTTCTGCACACCCTAGCACAGGCTGCCCTGCACGTCTGTGGAGAGATAAACCTTGCCAGATCTGGCATTCAAAGTTGTGGGCTTTATTAGAAAGAGCTGTAACATTTTGACCACAATACATCAAGTCCTCTGACATGCAACCACATGGCTGACTGAGAGCTTTTGAGCCCATAATTTGACACTTGTTTTTATATTTTCAAAATTTCATTAATCTTCATTAGGCATCCCTCTCTCCACCCAGGTCAACAATGGCTTGTCTGGACTGCTTTCTAAATTGGAAAAAAAAAAAAAATCTTTTCTCTGATCACTTGGGTGAATAAGTATACACACTCATAAGAGCATGGCCCTAAATGGTGTTTATTATGTAACATGTGGTGGTAAATTGAAAAGATCTGTTGGAGTCACCAAGGTGCATGGACCAGTAGTCCCTCATTGAGGGTGCCACCTGCCGGTCTACTACAGGCATAGCGTGGCCCCTGATAGCTCAGGTTACCTTCCAGTTTAGGACAGTATGCTCTGAGGACTGATTGAATGTGACTTTTCATGCTTCCTTGAAGCCTGCTAATGGAACCTTGCATGATGATGCAGAAGGCAGCTTGCATTGCAACACACTGTAATCTGGCTGGAATTAAATGAGTTTAAATAACAAATGCTCAGATCGTGGTTACTAATTAAGAGTGATGCCAGAATGCCTATAAGATTTACATATGTTTCTCGTTTGGCTGAAATTTTGACAATGAGTAATGCAACACAGGCTTGGTCACCTGACCTTCAGGCAGCCGGCCTAGTTAGCTGAGAGTAAGATCCCAGTGATAGACTTGAAGCTGAGTCTACAGTGCCCTAAAGATCACTGTATTGTCCAGGGGGGACTGGTCCAGGCATGAATGTGTGAGTGTGTGTTTCAGGGAGAGGGCGCTTGCCTAGCAATGAGATCAGAACAGATGCCAAGGCCAGACACTAGGATGGGCATAAATAATTAGTAAAAGACTTCATCTACTAGCAGTTAAATATATTTATATGTGTCTTTCAAATATTTTGTATCCAAGAAACAAGGGCAGACTGAGTCCAAAGAGAAATATCATACACTGTTGGCCACCCCTCTCCAGTGAGCGTCTCCGAGGATGTTCCTTAAAAGCAGACCATGACATGAACAACACAACTCTATGGCTTCAAGAGCAGGACCAGCCTCCTTCAGCACTGCTAAAGTTTATTATTGGGGAGATGTATTCCCTTCGCCATCTTCTCATATTTTCTTGTCCTTCCACTTTGCTCATCATTGCCAGAGTTTTATTCTTTGGTCTAAACTTTGGCCTCTAAATCCTGGTACATGCTCCTAAGATAAGATAGACTTATCTTACTTGCTCTTGGAATTTTGTCCTGGGATCTACCCTAGCAGATGGCTAGCCATGGGGACATGATCTGGCCTCATGATACTTGCCCCATCTTCCCCAGTTCTAGTTTCACTACAGTCCCCACCACTCTCAATTGCCTCCCTAATGTTAAAACAGTTTCAATTGCAGTTGATCTTATTTTCTTTTAGAGTTAATGAAGAAAGCAAAATGGTTCTTATACCCATGTCTCTATCTTATTCTAGGAGTTCTGGTGCATAATGACTAAGGCATTTGACTGCTAACCAGAAGGCTGGTGGTTCAAACCCACCAGCCACTCCTCAGAGGGAAGGTTGGGCAATCCCACTTCTGCAGTGATACTGCCTTGGAAACCCAAGGAGGGGTCGCCATGAGTCAGATTTGACTCAATGGCAGAACACAACCACAGCATCTTATTCTGAGCCTGGTTCTCATGTCTATATTACCTGCCTAATCCCATAAAACCTTTCTCCTAAAAGATTTTTTTTTTTTTTTAACTTTGTTGTCACAATTTGATGGCGAAGAGTACAGACTTTACAGCAGACAAACTGATATTCTAATTCTGGGCTTTTCCCACCAGAATAGATGACTTTTTCTCGAGTCTCAGTGTCTTTTCTATAAATGTTTGTAATAAATTCACTAAATTATTGTGACGAAAGGAAATGATGTACATATCATAATTTACAAAAAATCTGGTGCAAGTAGGTAATCAAAAATGGTAGCTAATGATATTATTAACATTGCTCTCTTCAAGTTACTTTCCTTAGGATCTTTGTTTTTGTTGTGAGTCATCAGGATTGAGCAGTAGGGAGTGGAGATGAATGTTCCAATTTAGTGGATTGTTAAACACTCTAAAATTTCTTCAAAGATATACAACATTTGGGCCATGGTCATATCATCTAAAATTCAGCCCTTTGTTAAAAAACCAAACTAAAAGAAAAAAGAAAAAACTATAAAGACAGTCTGGTTGCCTCATATTGCGACACCCTGCTCAGAATCTCTCCCATATTATCAGAATAAGGAAAGCGTGACAAATTTGACAAAAAGTAAACCCCACTATTGGGTTGAGAACTTGGGTATTCCAAGACCAAACAGCAACCTGAATAACTGTACAGTGTGTATGACAGACGTTAATGTCCAACAATATAATTTCCCAGTGCACTAAAGTTACTGAACCATAGAAGACAGCTTTAACTAAAGAGAACACCTACTGAGGTCTCCTTCAAGGAGTTCTGTTATGTGAGTGGAGTCAGTTCTCATTTCCGTCTGTGGAGATAAGCACTGTAACACAGCACCACCGTCAGCAGCAAACTTCGGCTTTGTCATGATGGCTCTGCCTTTCTGTAACCCTAGAGGTTTGGTGTCAGAGTCTAGTGTTTCAGCGTATTAAATATTTACCAACAACCCATTGGCCGTATGTCATTTGAGTGTGTGTGGTGACAGACTCACTAGTCAGAACCTTTTCAAGTGGATTCTGTAGGATCTGCAGGATTCTTTGGGCTCACAGGTCTTTTGTTCTTCTCTGTCCTCCTGTTCGCTAAGCTGGTGTCAATGTCATATACAGAGTTCAAAGGGAGTGATCTTGTCCAATTTTTCCCCTTCTATACTCTTTCTTCCTGAGAGACCATGAAAGATAATCAATATTCTTTACCAAGCCCACTGCCTTCGAGTTGATTCTGACTCAAAATGACCCTGTAAGATACAGCAGGACTGCCCCACAGAGTTTCCAAGGCTGTAAATCTGTATGGAAGAACACTGCTGCATCTTTCTCCCTCAGAGCAGCTGATAGGTTTGAACTGCCAACTTTTTGGTTAGCAGCTGAGGGCTTTAACCACTGCACCAGGAGAGCTCCTCAGAATTCCCTACTCACCACTTATTTATCTAACAGAATTGCTTCAACTCTTTACTGGTGCAGAAGCATTTTCCTTTAGAAGATGAAGTTATTCTAAGGGTTGAATTCTGCTTATGTTGTTATTTGCCAATAAGTTCTGGTTCATTTTATGCTGTTTTAAGGAAAACTCACCTGAAAACATAAACTTTGGATGTAGACTTTAGGTTCTATAATTGAAAACCATTCTTTGGAGAAAATGTAGCAGTTTATGACACTAACCATCACTTAAGGAATGTTTTGAAATAAATAGCATATCTGATCTGAATCAACTAATCCCGTGAGGAATTAGATAGTCTCCATTATAACAGTTCTGCTTCAGCGCAGATCTATTCAAAGGATGTTGCAGAGGGCCTACTGTGTGATTCATTTTCCTAGGTCCTGGAGCTGAAAAGTTAGAATTTCTGCTCAAGGGTTATGGAGCAGGTTCATCAGTTGTTTGAAACTGGTAGCTCCTTTTCCAAACCCCAAGTTACATGAAATGACAACAGAATTTATTTCTAAAGAAACTTACTAAAACAAAAATACTGCTGTGTGCTAGTAACTCTTTCTGACTTACAGTGAATCTGTAGGTCAGAGTACAACTATCCTATAAGGTTTCCTAGACTGTAATTTTTAAGGGAACAGATCAGGAGGTCTTTTCTCCCACATAACAGCCGATGAATTTGAACCACTGACCTTTCAGTTAGCAGCTGAGCTATTTAGCCATTGTACTACCAAAGCTCCATAAATATACTGTTGTTGTTGTTGTTGTTATGTGCCATCGAGTCAGACCTGACTCATAGCGACCCCTCCTTGGGTTTCCGAGGCAGTAATCACTATGGAAGTAGATTGCCCCATCTTCCTCGGAAGGAAGATGGGGCAATCTACTGTTAGTAGTACATAAATTCATAGCTTTATCATTTATATATGGCCAACACAAGTTTTCACTCTCATTACTACAAAAGTAGGTTTATATTTGAGCTATTCACTTATTGTTAGTGAGACAGCGTTGATTTTTGTAGTTTATCTACAGGAATGGGAGTAAGATAACTTCCATGCCTCAAGCATCATTTACCCTCTAAGAATGACAAGAGAATGAATATTTGTTGTCTAAATTTATGAAACTAAAATCACGTCAAAGCTACACGCATGAAGAAACTAAGGCTTAGTTAGATGCTGAAGGACTTACCTACAGCTACGCAGCTAATAAATGGATGGTCAGGGTTTGAACGTTTGTCCTACTTATAGCAAACCCTGTGTTCTAGCCCCCCGGCACCATATGGTTCTAGAATGTAACTCTTATCTCTAAGGAATAAGAGTCATTTCCACTCATGATCATTATGCTGTAATAGGAGACAGCATGAATTGAGCCAGGCTCTGTGGTCAGACTGGCTAGAATTTGAATCCAAGCCTTGCTGTTTACAAGTAGCATAACTTGAGGCAAGCTGCTTACCTTCTCAAACTACACTGCCTTACCAGTGTAATGCTAATCTTGTTTATTTGGTTGGGTTGTTGGGAGGAATGTGACAAGAATTGCATTCAATTAGTTATTCTTAAATTTGAGGCTGCATCAAAATCACTTGTAGGACTTGTTAAGAATATCAAGGAGCTTTGATAGAGTAGTGGGTTAATGCGTTTGGCTGCTAACCAAAATGTCAGTGGTTGGTACCCACCACCGGAGAGAGGCAGTCTGCTTCTGTAAGGATTTACAGCCTTGGAAACACTGTGGGGGAAGTTCTACCCTGTCCTATCAGGGCTCTGGTGCCATAGTGCCTAAGGCATTGAACTGCTAACCAGAAGACTGGAGGTTCAAATCCATTAGCCACTCCTCAGAAGGAAGGCTGGGCAATCTACTTCTGTAGAGATACTGCCTTGGAAACCCAAGGATGGGTTTCTATGAGTCAGGACTGACTCAAAGGCAGTGAGTTTAGTTTGGTTTATTGGGTTGTTATGAGTCAGAATTGATTCAATGGCAGAAAGTTTGGTTTGCTTTAAACCCTACCAAGAGTTTTTAATTCTGAAGTACGGGGATGGAGCCTGAGAATATGCATTTTTTACAACTACTCAGAAGATGTTGATATTGCTGGTCCAGGAACCACCCTTTCAGGATCCTCTCTTTACATAATCTCTATACAATGGTTAACATGCTTGATTTTCAACTAAAAGCTTGGAAGTTTGAGTCCATCCAGAGGCACCTAGGAAGAAAGACCTGGTGATCTCCTTCTGAAAAATCAGCCAATGAAAACTTACGAAGTGAAGGAAGGTTGGGCAATCTACTTCCGTAGTGATACCACCTCGGAAACCCAAGGAGGGGTCACTATGAGTCGGGTCCAACTCCACGGCACATAACAACAACAACATAGTTCTACTCTGACATAGATAGGTCAACCATGAGTTGGAATTGACTGAACAGGAACAGGTACATGTTGTTGTTATGTTTGCCCAACCTTCCTTCTAAGGAGTGGCTGGTGGATTTGAACCGCCAGCCTTCTGGTAAGCAGTCAAGTGCCTTAGGCACTACACTATACAGTACTTAATTGTCTAAGTACCTTACTTAGTGTAGGTCATCCCTTCCTCCTCCCTTTAAAAAACAAAGGCCTTCTGAACAGTTGTGTTTTGATCTGGAAGGAAAGGGAGAAAAGGAAAGCTGCTAACTCAATGATGATGCTATCACCTAAGGAAACCCCAAGGGTAACCATAGGCATGGAGTTCCTCAAAGAGGAGAGAAATAGAAAGGCCAAGATAAGAAGGGAGGGTCACAAGAAGGAAAAGGGAGGAAGATCATAATCAAAGCTCTCCAACTGAGCCTATGTATGCTTAGAGGCAGACCTGGATGTAACAGTCAGACCTGTTTCTGGATGGTTTCTCAGGCAGCTGCCTGATTGACCTTCTTTGAGCACTGACCACACTGACTGTGAGCAGTCTTAAAGTACTCTCAATTTGCAAAGTGCATTCATGTGATTATCTTGTTTATTACTCTAAATAAACCTGCATGGCAGGAGTTAGTATTCCTATTTTATAGATGTATAAATTGAGGCTCAGAGAGGATGAAGGATTTGCCCCAGCTCAAACAAATAACCACTGAAGATTCAGAATTTATAGACTAAGTTATCCAACTCCCAATTTCTTTTTCTTTCCTATTTATTCTGGTTCCGCTGTCTTCCTTCTCAAAGTCCAGTCTCTCAGAGCAAAGAAGCTAACCCCAAGAACAAAGGTTGATGTGCTCAGAATGTGGTCCTACCCCCATGCATCTCTAGCACTTTGAAGGGATAAGAATGCTTGGGTTGATCCTTTCTTCCAGGCCTGAGCACTGGGCTCCTCTAATCTAAAAAGCTCTCTGTTGGGGCAGAGCCCACACCACCAGCCTGGGCGAGTCCCACAGCGCTGGGATTTTCCGGGATCTAGTCGGCCTGCTTTCTTGCCTTTTCATAACACTCACTCTTTGAGGATGTACGTGCAGCTTCCCCTTTGCATTATTTAAGAGATGGTTTCCAGTAAAGGAAACAGTTGAATTCTAAGTCTCACTGTGATGCTCGCTTTAGTATTTTCTAACTTAAAAATAAAATTGCTTTTTCCCCCTTCACTCACTTATTTGCTGAAATGCCAGTAAATGATATCAGTGCTTTTCCCAAACTGAAGCTAGGATTGTGAAAACATGGGTGAATCATCTAACTTGGTGGTCAAATTTTTTGTTGTAGTCTGTGAGAAAACAACACCTCAAAGCTAGCCTGTAGATTATTTGCATCACAAGCAAGGTTGGCCTTGTAAATGATCCATTGATTGGATCATATATTCCTTAAGCACCTACTATAAAGATGAGAAGAAAACACTTGCACCTTTGGAAAAAATATAATAGTCTTGACGGGGCAGGTTTGGCACCTCCTTTGAGTAGGTTGTGTAAAATCTTAAAGAGAAACCCTTGGCTATCAGTCCCTTAGTGTCAGAAACTTATCAGGGAAAAGCAAATTGCCGATCAGCGAAAGAGCCCTTCCTAATTTCTGCGGGTTCCCTATGTTCTTGTTATTTTACCTCCTCGTACTTTTAGGATCTCAAGAGCTATTTCTTTTCATTTCAGCAATGTACCACCTTCTCCCTTGCTTTTCGTATCATTTCCCTGGTAGAATCCCTGGAATCCCTGGGTAGCACAATCAGCTTAGCTCAGTGCTTGACTACTAGCTGAAAGGTTGATGATTCAAATCCACCCACAAGTGACTTATAACAAAAGACTGGTGATCTGCTCTCAGAAGGTCACACCCTTAAAAACTCTGTGGAATACAGCTCTACTCTGCACATACGGGGTCGCCATGAGTTGAGGTTGATTCCATAGCAACTAACAATGTCAGAGTAGCTACACAGCCTGATGATGTAATGAATGATGTATTCAAGATGTCCTGTATTTTTGTGTCTTTGATGCTGTTGGGAGATGCCACAGATATCCTTTGCCTAATGTTTCCTCCCATGTTAGTGTAATCCTACCTCTCATAGACTCCTTCCCAAGGCAGTGCCAGTACCAGTTGCGTATCAAGTCAATTCCAGCTCATGGTGACCTCATATGTGTCGGAGTGGAACTGTGCTCTATGTGGTTTTCAATGACTGATTGTTCAGAAGTAGATGACCAGGCTTTTCTTCTGAGGCACCTCTGAGTGGACTAAAATTTCCAACCTTTCAGTTACCAGCTGAGTCCTTTAACCTCTGCACCACTACCAGGTAGAGGAGAGGCTTAATCTGATGGGTGAGTTTGAATAGATCAGCTCCATCCTCTTGCTTCTCTGAGGAGCTTACCTGTTAGCAGAGAGACTTTAATAAGAAAATTCCTGTTCCTATTTGCAGAATCCTATAGCTTTCCAGAACTGTCTAGAATTGCATGGGTATCTGTCTAATTCTGGACTTGGTATAAAGAAGCCCACTCACCAACAGGTGTAAGGTGCATTCTCTAAGATCATCTTTCTCAACTATAAAGATGATATTTCAGGGCCTATGTGCCTTTTTCTTTAGTCTTATTTCTCAAAATGTTCAGAACTTGGGTGAGAAAGAGTGGTACTATTGATTGAATCCCTTCAGATACCAACAAATCCAAACAACATAAGCTTTTGCACTTATAGAGTATATGCAGCTATTTAAAATGGGGGAGTCACATATTCTTTATTTGTTCACTAGATATGTTTTTTGAGTACCAAATCTGTGCCAACCATTGTGCCAAGTTCTAGGAATATAGGCATACTT
>NW_006921908.1:128184-146255 GCF_000298275.1 Orycteropus afer afer | reverse complement strand
AGGACAAACCGACAGACAAGTTTGTCTTGCTGTTGGAGACCTCTCGTATCACCCCCACCTGGGTCCCTGTGGCTGACTGTACCTCTGTCTGGCTTCCTGGCTTTTATTCCCCTTTCTCCTGCTCTTCTGGCCTGCTGCTTTGGGCTTCCCTGAGTTGTCCCTGGGGCTGATACACAGTTGATAGAATATAGTATAGTATTAACATAACTTTCATGTGTACTGGGAAACCAAAAACAGTGTGTGATGCTTTATTGTGACATTTGCTTTATTATGTTGGTCTAGAATCAAACCTACAATATTTCAAAGTTATGCCTTTACAAAGACAAGATTCCTTCCCTCAAAGAGCTTATAGCTCAGTGAAAGCGTCATTTTATAAGCTAGAATTGCCTTACACTTTGCAACGTCTGGTTTATCAGTAGAAGTTTGTGCAAAGTGCAAAGGAAACTTATAAAAACAAACAAACTAAAACAAGTCATGAGAGAAACAGCAAAGGCTGGGAATTTACACATGATCCAAACGTAGCATGTTAGAGTCAGGGTTTCCATTCTATAATTTTCTTCTTCCCAACTCATAATCTAATATTCTTTTGCTCTCTTTACATAGCATAACAAGGTCTTAGGCTCAGAATTCTCTACTCCTAAAGTTCAGGGGAGTTAACAGCCTCAGAGAGTAAACAGCAACCCTCTCTATTGAAAAGTGGATTTTAAATGAGTTGTGAAGAATTTCCCGAGAGAAAAAAAAAAAGTTCTCTGGAACTTTTAACATCTTGAGTATGAGTTTTCTAGAGTAATAAAATCACATTGAAGAAGATAAAGGAAGAAGAATCTCATATTAATGTACAATTGTAAGGTGTGTGCATGTGATGTACAAGATTGGAACCTAAGTACATGCCTTAAATTCTCACTGCCATCAAGTTGGATTTGACTCATAGTGCCCCTCCTTGGGTTTCTGAGGCAGTATCTCTATGGAAGTAGATTGCCCAGTCTTCTTTCCAATGAGTGGTGGTGGGTTTGAACCACCAGCCTTCAGTCAAATGCCTTAGGCACTATGCCACCAGAGCTCCCTGTAAAGATTTACAGCCTTGGAAACCCAATGTGACAGTTCTACTCTATCCTATAGGGTCGTTAACTAGCTCCTTTAGACTATGAGTTTCTTCTTCCTCTGTCTTCTTCAATGTGATTTTATTTATCCAGAAAACTCATATTCAAAAAGTTAAAAATTCCAAAGAACTTTCCTTTCTTTCAGGAACTTCACAACTCATTTAAACTCCAATTTTCAATAGAGGGTTGCTGTTTATCTCTGTGGCTGTTTACTCTCCAAAACTTTTTAAAATTCCTGCCTCAAAATCCTTACTTTACTATACCCACCAATCATTAAGTATTATGTCATAATCATTAATCAAATTAAAAGGTCCACTTTAAACCAGACCCTCAACCTCCTCAGTATCCTGCTTTGTCCTCCTACCTTGAGATGCTTGTGTCTGTCAAGGTACTGATTTCTCCTACAGGGGTGAGCAATAAATTCAGTTTTGCCTGATCAACAGGTTATATTGGTGAGATTTCAAAAGTCCAACAGAATATTTCTAACCTGACTTGGAAGGCCTGACTTCCAGCTTCACCTCTTACTATGTCATTTTGGGCAAGTCTTAGTTTTTCTAGTCTGGATTTTCAAAAGGGAGATAATAAGAATAGAACCAATTTATGGGATGGTTGAGAAGATTAAATGTGATAAGCCATGCAAAGTTTATTAAGCTTTAAGCTATGAATAACACTAAATAATAGTGAGGAAATGAAGCTGCAGGATTTGTGGGTCATTGGGATCTGGCAGTTTGATTATAAGAGCTGACCTTACTCTAGCTCCAGAAAGCACTGTACTTTGGGGTATATTTTTGATTCTGCAAATGGAGACAAAATTCAACAATAGGACAGTTGCAACATTCCTCCCAGTCTTTTCCAAGTATTTCCCAGCTCAGCAAATTTGGCCAGACTGACAAAATCTCAAGGAAATAAATTTTCAGAAGAAATATACAGAGAAACCATTTTGACATGACAAAGCTATTCATGCTGGTAGCAGAATGGGTTGCCAATTGGCTTCATTTAACTTAACTCTTGGTACCAGACAGAGGGACTCTAAGGGTAGGGGCTGGGATCACTCAGCAGCTGGGAGTAACCCTGTGATTTGACAGTGCACAATTTATCTCAGGATTGACCTTGTGCCTTCTACTGTGAAGAGGAGCAAAACAGAGACTGTAGCCATTTGGATTATTCTTGCTGTTCAGAGCTTGGTTGGGATTTCACAAGTCTTCAATAAGGTGGACTCCCTCTCTCATTCTATTTAGGTTTATTGAATATTTAATTGATAAATTAATTGTTCAACATATATTTAAGGGGCACAGACTCCATATGAGACATGTTGTCCCTTAACATGTACCTAGTTATATGTTATTGTTAGATATCATCAAGTTGGCCCCCAACCCATGGTGACCCCATGCACAACAGAACAAAACACTGCTCTGTCCTGCACAAGTCCCATGGTTTGTCACAGATGAGTCCTTGTGATCCATAAAGTTTTCATTGGTTGATTTCCAGAAGTAGATCACCAAGTCTTTCTTCTCAGTCCTTTATTGTCTAGAAGCTCAGCTGAAACCTGGTTCTCTGCCATGGAAGGCGAGAATCCTGCCACTTAACCAGCACTGTGACCGTACTCAGTTATACAAAAACCCAAGCACTGTGTTTGAGTCAGTTCTGTGTCATAGTGACCTTATAGGCTAGAGTAGAACTGCCTCAGAGGGTTTTCTAGGCTGTCATCTCTAAGGGAGCAGCTCACCATGTCTTTTCTCCTGTGCAGCCACTGGTGAATTTAACCTACTGACCTTTTGGTTACCAGCCAGGCACCTCGCCACACACCAGCAGGGCTCCTACCTAGTTATATAGATAATATAATATTATTAAAATAAAATAAAGTTATTAAAGTAAATAAAATGATTAAATACATTTATTGTAAATTAAAAAAAAAATTAAATAAAATTATGTTATTTGCAAATAAAATTGTAAAGTAAAATTGTTAAAGTTTTTTTGTAATAAATGTTATGGAGTGTCATTCACAGGTGGACCCAGGGGCGAAAAGCTAGCCTGGAAAAAATGAGGACCTTTGTGCCACATTTTTTAATGGTATTTTAATATTTATTGTGACTCAGCTAAATAAGATGAGTACATTTTCTGTTTTACACGAAAGCAGACCAAATGAAGATAATTATCAATGTGCAGCTGATCTGTACGTGATCTGAACTTGGCTTGTTATTGTATGTTGTCACATATGCTGCAGCTAAATTATAGCCCTGAAGCATGACATCAACACATGGCAAATATCTGATTATTCCAATAACGCTTAGAACCTGAGCATTAGTCCTAGACTCTGAGATGGGTAATATAGAATATTGCCACTATATTCTCTTGTTAGATTTGCATATGTCTGGATGGTCTCAGACATGTATACTGTGGAAATTAATTACATTTCAGTAGTTGTAATGTTGTTATTGCCTGATGTCCAAATCAAAGAACATTTTCCTGGCAGAAAGGTCTGTGTTGGATAAGAATAGAAAGGAACCAGGGAGCCTTGGTGTCTGAAATCTTTGTATTGATGCATTTTACATAATCTTGTGTTACACGAGACCTGTTGTTTCAAGTAAAACATCCCCTATAGTTTGCTTTCATGTGCTGTCAACATAATCACTGAAAAATTTATCATTTTTTTTTCTAAGACTATAGGATGTCAATTAATGAATGTGACTTGATTTTTCCTATCCTCATAAAGTCATCCAGTTGACTGAGCTGACTAGCAGTTTTGATTATAGGTAATATCTAGTTTGGATTTCTTTGAAAAGCAGGGAGTGGCTAGTAGATTTGAACAACCAGCCTTCCGGTTAGTAGCCAAATGCCTTAGGCACTATACTACCAGAGCTCCCTGCCCATGGTTAATCCTTTTCCTCCTCTCTTCTCCCCGCTGAGGGTATCTGTCCACCTGGACCTGAGCCTTCCAGATCTAAAGGAATAGATAACTCCATGGCACCCCACTGGAGAACTTTCCTCCACAGGGCATCCAACGGCTGATTTTTTGGAAGCGGATCACCAGGTCTTCCGTCTGGGAACCTCCCGATGAACTCAAAATGCCAAGCTTGCATTCAACAGCCAGATATTTGAACTCCACCCTGGAACGCCACCTTAAAAGAAGGAAAGGAGAAAAGGTCAGTGTTAGGGCTAATAGTGATGGTTGATGCTAGGACCTCCTGAAAGCAGTTTCTATGTCTCCCAAAATCCTTCATCTGAAGGAGGGAGGCTAAACTCTTATGCCCACTATCTCGTGTCCCCATTGGTTCAGGATTTTCCCCAGAGGCTTTAACCTCTGTACATTGAAGGCCACACTTGAGCTGAATGGACTCCTATTGCCTCTGAGAAGGCTTTCTTAAAATCATCCACCACAGCTGCAGCTGAAATCAAGTGTGGGCCAAGGAGTTGTGAAGAAGGGCACCAAAGGCATACTCTACAGGTACATGTGGCCTTTACCCCTCAGATGTCTTATTTATTCTCTTTCCATCAGAGTGAGTGCCAAATTGAATCAGATCTTTTGAAAATAAGTATTGTCATTGACTATTCATAATTAGTGCTCAGCTGCTAAGTGTAAAATCAGTAGTTTGAACCCACTAGCAACTCTGTGGGAGAAAGAGGTGGCAGTCTGCTTCCATAAAGATTACAGTCTTGGAAACCCTATCGAGCAGTTCTGTCCTGTCCTACAGAGTAGCTGTGAGTTGGAATTGACTCAACAGCAATGAGTTTGGTGTTTTAGTTTATTCTCAGAAGTGGATGAGAAACTTCAAAGAAAATAATCACTGTTGAATTGATTCTCCAGAAGAATGAGTGATTCAACAAGTCTGCATCAAAGGGCATTCATATCACTTCAACTTCTCACAAAATGAGCCAGGAGAAAAAAGAAGTAAAAAATTTCCCATGTGGTGGAAGTAGGAAGTCTTTTGTTATCACTTATGTTATGATCACAAAAGGAGCTGGAAGGCCGGCTCCATAATGACATAGTGTATCCAGGTAGGTTGGTTCCTTTTCTGTATCCAGGTAGGTTGGTTCCTTTTCTTTAGAGTAAGTTGATTGGAGCTGTAGGCAGCCACTGACCATACACACACATACACACACACACACACACTGCCATCGAGTGGAGTCTATTCGACTCATAGAAACCCCTCCTTGGGTTTCCAAGGCAATATCTCGATAGAAGTAGATTGCCCAATCTTCCTTCCAAGGAGTCATTGGTAGATTTGAACCTCCAGCCTTCTGGTTAGCAGTCAAATGCCTTAGGCACTGTACTACCAGAGCTCCCTGCCCATGGTTAATACTTTTCCTTCTCCTTTCTCCCCACTGAGGGTATTTGTGTACCTGGCTCTAGGCCTTCCAGATCTAAAGGAATAGATAACTTCAGTAGTTATTTCAGTGCCAGCAAGAGCCTCTGAAGTGAAGAATTTCTTGCAGACAGAATTCAGTGCTAACCCTCTGATGGATGCACTCTGGGATGTTATAGGGAATGGAGGGTTTGGCTTAACTGAAGGTAAGAAGTAAAGGCTCCTCTTTACGCTTTCATGGACATAAAAACTTGAGTTATCTGAAATGCAAATTACACAGCAAATACAATTCTGACATCCCCAAAGCCTTTTGAGGTACTTCCTAGGCTGGTGGGAGAGGCATTGTGACTCAGAGCCCAGGAGGGCAAAAACAGGATTTCCAGATTGCTAACCAGAAAGCTCGTGGTTCAAACCCACCAGCCACTCCTTGGAAGGAAAACAGGGCAATCTACTTCTTTAGAGATACTGGAAACCCAAGGAAGGATTGCTATGAGTCAAATCAACTCCACGGCAGTGAGGTTTTTTTTTTTTTTTTTAAACTTCCTTAAAGGTACTTTGCTGTTATGACATCAAAAATAGTCAGTAGAAGACAAAAGAGAAACTATGTGCAGAAAACCTTGCAAAATGTTAAACAACTTCAGTTGATAGGTTTCACTCCAGTTTCCCTTTGCATAGAGAGCTAGCATCTATTTCACACAGATCTCAGTTTTCCCTTTCTACCTTGGAAAGATAAAATATTCCATCCCATCATTTTCAAGGTTTTTTTTTTCTTTTTTAATTTGAAGTTTTCTGTTTTAAATCAGTGGACAAGCTTACAATCCTTAAGGCTAGGACTTACAACCTAGGGCAAAATATAGCATCTGCTTAGCACAGAATAGTTGCTCAATAAATACTTGTTGAATGATTGGATGGTATATGATGGAATAGTGCAAGGACAAGTGAACTAGAAAGAGGGAAAAAAAGTAACATAGTTCTTGCTCAGACTGTCTCTAGTAACTTCCTTTCTCCCATGTTGTTTAGCTATAAAGAGGAACATTAATTGATCCCCTATGGTGAGCGAAGCTCAGCGTGCTACAAAGGATATAGTGATGAAACGGAAGCTTAGAAAGTCCTCGTTGTATTTGAAAAGGATAGTAGAGTTCTAGGAGATACCTTTTCCAATAGCAGAGTGATTAGGATCCTAGATACTAGAGTCTCTCTGACCTGGGTTCAAAGCCTAGCTCCATGACTCATCAGTAAAATGGACATTATAGCTGGTCCATTCTGACAACATGACCAAAGCAGGTGAGATGCAGTCTGATCCTCTCACTTCTAAGGAGTATTATGGCTGTATTTCTTATAGGACAGATTGGCTTATTCTTCTGGCAGTCTGTGGTATTTTTCATATTTTTCACCCACACCACAGTTCAAAGGCCCAGTGTTGTTGGGAATATTGAATGAAATAATTCACATGAAGCATTTAGCACCTAACTCTGGAACATAGTAAGCATTCAATAAATATTAATTATGAACAAATGATTATAACAAAAGCAAACGTAGCTGACATGTTGGAGTGTTCCTCCGGAGTGCTGGGGAGGATGGGGAGCTTTATACTGAGCAAATGAATGGAGTACGGGAGAATGTTTGCAGAAGGCTTCACGAAAATAGTTATTTTTGATTTGGCCCATGAAGCATAAATAGGACCTTAATGGAGAATATGAGAAAAAAAAGTCTCTCAAGAGGGATGGAAGACATTATTATCAGTGTCAAGATAAGGGAATGGCATCATTTAGTCATTCCGGTATAAACAAAGAAATGGTGTTATTACAGATTCTGGGGTAAACTCAGAAGTAGCACTTGTGAATTCTGTAAACTTCTTCTTCCTCTTCTTTTTTTTTTTTTTTTTTTTGATTCAACTTGATGGCACCTAACAACAACAACAACAACAGCAAAGAAAGTGGTCAAGGCAACTGAGGAGAGGGCGGTGCAGGGTGACACAGGAGCATCACCTCATTAGATGGCCATGTTCAAGGCCATATCTGCAAGTTAATTTGTATCCTACTTTGCTAATGATATTCCTCATAGGTTGCTAAGTTTTCTCTCTTGGCTGGACATGGTCAATTCAGTCTTCTAAATACTAGAATAAAATCATCTACTTTTAAAGAACACAACAGAATCTTTTTTGAGAGACCATTCAGAACTTCCAGAGATGCAAGGATATCTGCTTATAATACTGAGTACTAATTCTCATTATAATAAAGACATAGAATCTTATCAATATGCTTGAAAAGTACTCATTGATAGAATGTGCATTTTTGGATAGCTTTATTAATAGGACACCATCAATTCATTAATTTAATATGGTTTTAAAAGCCTACTATATGCCAGATAATACATGGCACATGATATATCCTGACAATACTGGGATCTGTGGGACAGAGTCCTTGATATTGAAGAGGTCATAGTTAACAGGAGAGACAAGCAATATTCAGACAATTATTATAACCTATTTTAGGTATAAGGAGCTTTGGTAAAGTAGCATGTGACTGCTAACCAGAAGGCTGGTGGTTCAAACCTACCAGCCACTCCTTGGAAGGAAGGTTGGGCAATCCACTTCTGTAGTGATACTACCTTGGAAACCCAAGGAGAGGTCACCATGAGTTGAATCGACTGGCCTCCATGGCAGTGAGTTTTGTTTTGTTTTTTTGGTTTATTTTAGGTATTGTAAATGAAATGTGTTCTGTGAGAGTTCTATGAAAATTTGTGCCTCCGAAAATTAAGGAATTCTTGCAGAAAAAAAATGGCATTTAAATGAGCAGTTGAGATACCAAAAGGAGTTTCCAGAATTTGCCAGGTAGAGTACTGTCTACATGGTGGGGCGTGTAGGGAGGGACTGTCTATCTATGGAAGAGCCAAGTCAAGGAAGCAAGAAAGGTTGCAATTGACTGGGAACAAGAAGAAGTTTGGTCAGGATGCAGAATGCAAGGGCAAGTGGTGGGAAACAAGACTAATAAGACTGGAAGAGCAAGTTGGGGATTTATTTCAAATTCTCTTTCACTTCTACATCTTTCCCACAACTCCTTAAATCTTTAATGATCAAGATGTTTCTGCTTTCATAAATTCAGGAAACAAAATGAAGGCAATTTATCACAGCAGATATACATTTGATGGCCCTCCCTAAAATTATTTGTTTTAAATATCTCTGTCCTTTTCTTTTAGTAGCACTTTGGTCTCCCCAGAATAGCTCATACCCTAACCATGGGACATCCCAGCTGAACTGACTTTTAAAAAAGTTTTCTCCAATACTGGAGAAAGTGTTCTACCCACTCAGAGATCTCTAATATTGAACTTTAATAATTTTAAAAGTATTTAATCATTGTTTCCTGAATATTTGGTATAATTTTTCCTCCACCCCTCCCCTAGAAGAGCTAAGATCCTGCCTTTGTTAAGTTAGAAGTGTAGAGAGAGAGGGGGAAAAAAAAAAAAACATTCCATGCTTTTTTTAGAATGGAAAGTTTTATTTTATTCATCCTGATGTAGCTGAAAAAGAAGCTGAATGAGTTCACATAGAACATTAGAAAGAAAATTCACCTTAGAGCTCAGAAGCGTGGACACCTTTAGGTTAAGAAGGACTCATTTTTAAGGAGAGTATAAAAAAATATATAGGAAGGGAAATTTGGAAAATAGGCTTAAGGTAGCTCTTCTCTTTAATTCTAACTATGATAGTCTTAGAAGGATTCCTAGTTTTCTTTTCTCTCTACTCCCTCTTTCTCTCCCTCCCTCTCTTCTTACTGTTTTTGTCTTTCAATTGCTCTATCCTTCACCCTCCCTCCCTCCTTCCCTTTCTTCCTCCATCCTTTATTTCTCTTTTCTTTGCCCCTCTTTCTTTCCCTCTCTCCCACATCCCATGCAGGCATACATACAGCTGCATATACACACAGAGAATCATAAGTCAGTGAATTGCCTTGGCAATTGCTGTGTTTCAGAAAAGTGAGTTTTCCAGATAACAAAAAGTTCATACTCAATAACTTTAATACAGTGCTTAACTAGTTTTAATGAAAGCATTTCTAGTGTGTTTGACATACTTCTATGAGGCAAAGAAAATGTAACAAATGAAATTTAACCTTTCTAGTCCCACCTTACTTAGGTTATGACTCGTTGACCACATCCTGAAGCTTTGTGAGTTTAAGTTTTCTTGTTTTATTTTTCCCATAGTATTCTCTGCACTGAAATAGCTACAGTGTGGTGAATACCCCAAATCTCTACTCATCCTTCAGTCTAGAATGGACAGACAATCCTTGAGTTACCTACGGGATCCATAGGTATGTCCCATACCTATGGGATCCTAAGTATGCTTTTGAGTTGAATTTGTAGGTGAGTAGGAACAATCTCTGAAGGTTCTCATTTAACCTTACTCTAGTGCAAGAAAGGAGCTCTGATAGTGTAGTGCCTAAGGACCTTGACTGCTAACTGGAAGGCTGGCGGTTCAAACCCACCAGCCACTCCTTGGAAGGAAAGTTGGGCAATCTACTTCTGTAGAGATACTACCTCGGAAACCCAAGGAGGGGTCGCTATGAATCGGGTCCTATTTGATGGCACACAACAACAACCACAACTAGTGCAAGAAAAGGCTGGAAGTCTTTTCAATGATTTAAAAGCTACACATGATGCAGCCAGTGAAGGTAACTGTGCTGAAGAATTTGTTGTGAGTAGGGGTTGGTTTAATCATTTCAAAGTGAGGGCAAATTTACATAATATTAAAGGGCAAGTACTATTATTGTCCCTTAATCTACTTTCTTCATCCAGGGACTTACTGTATTGTAAATTATCAGCCTCGATTGCTATTTGCTGCCCCCTGCTGGCACCTAGTGACACTACCTTCCTACTTTTGCCTCAAGTTGCACTCAACCCTTTATTGGCTGCAATAATGGTTCACATTCCAGTTTTGTCTTAGTTTCTCTACGCAGGAGAAAAGAGATTCTGTGAAGTAAATTAAAGCATGTCACATTAATCTCCAACAAAATTCCTAAGTGGATTATTAAATGTTTGATTCATTATCATTTTCATCACTTAAAGAGAACTAATTGTCATGTGGAGTAAGGGATTGCTAAACACATACAAAACCTATCAACCTCAGTGCTTGACTGTTAACAATAGTCCAGCTCTTCCAACCCACAAGCAACTCCATGGTAGAAAGACATGGTAGTCTGCCTCCATAAAGATTACCTATGGCATTGAATCTGACTCACAATGACCCCAAGGGCAAGTAAAACTGTCCCATAGGATTTCCAAAGCTGTAATCTTTTTGGAAGCAGACTGCCATGTCTTCTTCCCACGGAGTGGCTGGTGGGTTCAAACCATGGATATTTTGGTTAGCAGCCAAGTGCTTGACCACTGCATAATCAGGGCTCCTCCATGAAGATGACACCCTTGGAAAACCTGGGGGCAGTTCTCCTCTGTCCTAAGGATCACTGTGAGTTGGAATCTAATGGATGACAGTGGGTTAACTGCCTTTACTTTTGGTGAGGAAGACTAGCCTGGGCTAATGAAATAGTGTGGACAGATGATCAAATTTTTCAAAGAATTTTTTGATGTCTTTGTTGTCCCTTCTATTCACAGTTTTCCCCTTGCTGCATCATCTATCCCTCTTTATTTCTGGTAAAACATAAAAGTGTTAGGGGATTGGACAAATCTGAGCCTCTAGGGCAATGATAGTATTTTAACTGAAGAAAATTATGTGTGTGTATCTTTATCACAGTATATGCTCAACATTTACATTGATTTTGGTAACTAGTGGGATGATACTAGAAAATAAATTTATTTTCAGGCCTTAATTTTTACCACCTATATAA
Source organism: Orycteropus afer afer (assembly GCF_000298275.1). Taxonomy (NCBI): domain Eukaryota; kingdom Metazoa; phylum Chordata; class Mammalia; order Tubulidentata; family Orycteropodidae; genus Orycteropus; species Orycteropus afer. Next base: position 135,020 of record NW_006921908.1, on the reverse strand, counting down.
TGGACTGATTAGACCAGATTGCTAAGGTCTTTAAAAAATCTAAGACATTGTGTAGAGGTATAATTTTTTTTTTTTAATAATACAACTCTGTTTGGTATTTTTACTTCTGATTCCCATTAGCCTTCCATTCTCTATATGTTAGTACTGATCATCCCTATCTCACCTCTTATTTGTTCATTCTAAACTTCTCTGTCTGAGAAAAAAATACATATGCTTATTTTCATAATGTTGTTGTTGTTGTTGTTGTTATGTGCCGTTGAGTCAAACCCGACTCATAGCGACCATAGTAAACAAAAAAAGTTTAAAGTCATGAGGCTCATTGGCCCTCTGCAGTGGTCTGAGCCTGGATCCACTTCACTCTGTGCCAGAAAGCACATGGTTTCATGAGAGGTGTATTTTTCTTTCACTCTCTCTCCACCTCCATGTTCTGCTGTGTGCCTATGTTTCAGATAGATGAGGTTGCCATAATTCTGATCTTTAAATAAATAGTGGCATTGTTGTCTGATCACAGATAGGTTCCCTTTGTCTTTCTATTCAGAGCATAATCTGGCTCCATATATGTTGACTGATTTGTGACTTGTTCAGGGCATAAACCAGTAGAAAAATATTTAGTGAGAATTTTCCCTCACTGTAAGTCACTCTTCACAGAAATGCAAGGGAATGAAGGACAGACCCCCAATCTCAGGAAGATAGGGCACAAATAACACTACAGGGTTATTTCTACACTATAGCTTGCCTCATCCTCCCTGTATAATGGGCTTGTTTAGAAGTCACAGGTGTATTTCCCTTACTAGCTTAACACAGATGGCCTCATACACTCCATTCTGCCGTCTGGTGATTTTATGACCTTTCAGGTTCAAGTTCTAAGATGAAGATGGAGTGTGGGAGGAAGAGCATGGACTCAAAATCAGACAGACCTAGATCTGAACTGTGCTCCACCATTTCTTGTTTATGTGACATTTGAATTTTTTTTTTAAACTTTCTAAACTTCAGTTTCTTCATCTGTAAATACAGGATAACCAGAAGCTATACATCAGAAGAATAAATTTGGCAGAAGACTATATGATAAAACAGAGGGTGGAGAAAGCAGTTGGTTGAGAGGTCATTTGAGAAAACCAGTACCAGTTGCCATTGAGTGGACCCCAAATCATGGGGAACCCATTGGTATTGGAAACAGAACTGTGTTCTTCAGGATTTTCAGTGGCTGAGTTTTTGGAAGGAGATCACGATACTTGCCTTCTGAAATGCCTCTGGGTGGACATGAACCTCTAACCTTAAGGCTAGCAGCTAAGTGTGATAACTGTCATACTTAGGGACTCCAGTCGAGAAACTATTGTGTGAAAAAGACAATAAAGGCCCAAGCTAGGATATTGGCTGAATGGCCCACCAAAGTAGTAGGTGGTGGTTGTTGTTAGATGCTGTAGAGTTGACTCCAACTCCGAGTGACCCTTTGTACAACAAATGAAACACTGCTGGGTTGTGCATCTCCTCACAATTGTTGCTTTGCTTGAGCCCGTCATTCAGCCACTGTTTGAGCCCATCATTGACTGTTTCAATCCATTTCGTTGAGGGTCTTTCCCTTTTCCACTGACCCTCCATCTTACCAAGCATGCTATCCTTCTCCAGGGACTGCTCCCTTCTAACAACATGATCAAAGTAGGTGAGAGAAAGTCTGGCCATTCTCACTTCCAAGGAACATTCCAGCTGTACTTCCTCCAGAAAAGGTTTGGTCATTCTCCTGAGAGACCACGGTACTTTCAATATTCTTTGTCAACACTACAGCTCAAAAGCTCAAAAAACTCTTCTTCGGTATTCCTATTTATTGTCCAGCTTTCACATGCATATGAGGCTGTTGAAAATACCATGGCTTGGGTTAGGCTCACCTTAGTCTTCAAAATGATTTCTTTGCTTCTTAAAACTTTAAAGAGGTCTTTTGCGGTAGATTTACCCAGTGTAATACATCATGTGATTTCTTAACTGCTGCTTCCATGGGCGTTGATTATGGATCCAAGTAAATGAAGTCCCTGACAACTTCAATCTTTTCTCCATTTATCACGATGTTGCTTATTGGTCCAGTTGTGAGGATTTTTGCTTTCATTTTGCCAAGGTGTAATCCATACTGCGGACTGTAGTCTTTAATCTTCAAAGTAAGAGCTTCAAGTCATCTTCATTTTCAGCAAGCAAGGTTGTGTTGTCTGTATTTCACAGGTTGTTAATGGTCTTCCAACAAACTTGATGATGTGCTCTTCTTCATATAGTCTAGCTTCTTGGATTATTTGCTCAGCACACAGATTAAGTATGGGGAAAGGACACAACTCTGATTAAACCCTTCCTGATTTAGACCCTGCAGTATCCCCTTGTTCTGTTTGAATGACAGCCTGTTGGTCTGTGTACAGGTTCTTCATGAGCACAATTAAGCTTTGAGGAAGGCCCATTCTTTGCAGTGTTATTCATAATTTGTTATGATCTACATAGTCAAATGTGTTTGCATCATCAAAAATAGTAAGTAGGGTTTGAAATAGAAACTGGCTTGAAAAATTCAGGGTATATTATAATTGTCAGTTTAAAAATGCATGGTCTAGGTATTCCCATTAAAAGTATTAATGGTTCTGAACATTTTTGAGGACAGAGGCTAAGTCAATCTTCTTGTTCTAGCATCTAGCACAATGTTTGGTTTCTTGTAGATAGTCAACAAGATATATGCTAAATGAAAATATTTGACCAGTTGTGTTACTTTTTAAAGGAGGCTGTGATGATTCTGGTGGTGTATTGCCTAGAGCATTTGACTGCTAACCAGAAGGCTAGTGGTTCAAACCGACTAGCCACTCCTCGGAAAGAAGACTGAGCAAGGTATTTCCGTAGAGATGCTGACTCATAGGAGGGGTCACTATGAGTCAAAATTGACTTGACAGCAGTGAGTTTGGTGTTTTGGTTTGGTGACAGTTGTAGTGCAGTGAGCATGTTTCTGTATTTTACTTGGTGTCAGAAGTGATTAATTAGGTTTAGGATCCACCTTACTTTGGTATGACTTCAATTGATTGATTGACTATATAATAACAGATTGTATTAGAAGGTTCTCATGTGCTTACCTTACTTATGGGCTAAGCTGTCCAATTAATAGCAAAGTGATCTGACTGAAAGAGGCCGATGGCACTCTCCTTTCTCTAGCTGGTGAACTGCTGAAGCCACATATTTTTATGAGCATCACAAAGAAGTGCTTGCGATTGTTATGATGAACCACTGTATTTAACTAAAATTTTTAATACAGTAGGCTTTATGGCAGTCTGTTCTGAAGTATGAGTTGTCTGTGGGTCAAATGTTCTTAACCCTGTGACTTACTGTACATTACATCACATTATATCCACAGGTATAGGAGTTAGTATTCCAACACATATTTTTTAGGGACACCATTCAATCTATGATACTAATCCAATGCAAAACTCATGTGGTGGGTCTACCACACACCTGAGTTGCAAAACAGGGTTATCTACACCCATATATTGATGTTATAATTATTAGGGTGGCTTGGCATATCCAAGTACCAAATATCTACTCTTTGGCAGGCTGCCATTTATCTTCTTGTTAGAACAACTGGGGAGTGTCTGAATAAAAAACCTACCCCTCCTGTTGCTGATGAATAATAAACTACTGGAATCCAAGGCCATATCCTCTTCCCTTCCTCTCTCCAGAGCATCAGTCTCCCAGGATGAGGAAAAACCATTGACGCTCTACTTGTGGTATGATGTGTATACCTGCTTCCCTCAACTGTATTCCAAATGCATTACTCCACAGAATGTTAGGGATGGGTTCAGCCATAATGAAATTTTATTAGTAAAACAGTTCTTCCAATAGCTTATGAATTAAATGTGCTTTCGAGGGTTAACCTTGTAATTGTCACCACCCCAACTCCAGTCCTCTTAGGTCCCCCGTTACTGCTCCCTGAATTCCCACAACATGATTTCTATTGGAGCAATTATTTATGTTCCAACAACCAACATATAAATGGTTTCCAGACTGCATCTGATTGGAAGCTGATGTTCTCATTTTTAGTGTAATTGTTAAGAAAAGTAGTGAGGTACAGAAGATGCATTCTAAGGATCTTGACTCTGTTCAACTCTGCTATTCACTTACTGTATGATCTTGGACCAGCTGCATCCTCCTCTGGGATTCATTGTCTTCATCTGTAAAATGGGAATTTGGACTAGATGTTTTCTAAAGCCCCTTCTAGCTCAAAATGTCTGCCAGCAAAAATAATTATAGCTATTAGAAAAGGCCTGTTTCAGACTCACTGTGGGGGCCGCCATTTTCTGGGCCTGTCATAGTTCTCATTTCATTCTTTTCCCCTCATGTCCCTATGGTATTTTGGCACAGGATGAGTCACTTTGCTGGCTGTGGCATACATCCGGAAATGGACTGCCATCCTCTTTCCTGGCACAGGGAGGGAGGAGTGTGACTTTTTATATCTCCTTTCTATTGATCAATGCCATCTACTACATAAGAATGATGATTACTCTGGTCTCATCAAGCCACATCTATGAATACAAATCCTATGCGTTACTGCAAACTCAGGATGAGACTGACCTCAGAAAGGCTTTAGAAACATTTTAGAAAACATTTCTGTCACTGAAATGTTCACAACTATTGTTTTTCTCATCTGACTCATCTTTGAATCAGTAAATTAAATATGTATAACTTGTGAAGATTTCTTTTTTATTAAAGCAAGGTGCTTTGCTGAGCAAAGTCAGGATTTAAAGGAAATATTCAGCTTCCCTTTTTCCCTTCTCAGTGACTGTGTTTCCTTTCGCTTGCAGAAGGGCTTTCTTTCAGAGCTGCTTCCTCTCTATCTCTGTGGCTCTGGCTCTTCTCTGTAACATGGAGAAGTTGGAAGCGAGTTGATTATCATCTACTCTCCTGGGGGAAAGGCAAGACTTGAGGATCCAGAGGCTGTTTCTCAAGTAAGTGCTGGTCATTGTGGTTTCTGAGAAATTGTTTCTTCCTTTGGAATTGGGGAAGAGTCATAATTTTGCATTCTGTTGTTTGTGACATGTCCCAAGATACGCTGTCTTGATGCTCCTCTCATCTGGAAAATTCTTATCCCCATACCTACCTACCATGTTATCAATTCCCATTCCCCATTTTTTCTCCTCAAGAGACCTAATTTATCATTTATTCCTTACATGTTTATATAATTGTTTTTCTCACCTTTTTAATAACTTGGGTAATGTGTCATACTTTTAAACAGTTTTCCTAGTGCGACTCGTTCTTTTCCAACTTGATTGGAGGCTTCTTGAGGGCAAGAGGCCTCACATTAAAATAATTACTATGTATTTATTTAGTTCCTCTGATGTTTATGGCATATTTTGTCATTGATTTCCATTTTGTTTGTACTGTATTTAGCATAAGTTTTAGGTGTTACCAAAACCCTGGTTGAGCATTGATTGAGTACCATAAACATCACCTACAAAAATGTAACTCTTACCTGCCAAACTTCCAATGTAGAGAGGATCATAGAGTTTTGAGTTAGTGACTTAGATCAAATTCTTAATTCTCTCTAAGCATTTTAGTCATACTTAATATTAAGCATGTATTAAGTATCAATATATATATATATCAGGCACTATCCTAGAGACTAAGGAGCTCTGGTGGCATATTGGGTAAGGCACTTGGCTTCTAACCAGAAGGTTGGTGTTTCAAACCCACCAGCCTCTCTGTGGGAGGAAGATGAGACAACTTACTTCTGAAAAGATTTATAGCTTTGGTGACCCAGTGGGGGTAGCTATGAGTTAGAAGTGACTCAATGACAGTGGATTTGTTTTTTTTGGTTTTATCCTAGATACTAAAAATGCCAAAAGAATCACGAGGATCCTTGTGCTCCAGGAGTGGCCACTCTATCTTTGAGCAAGCCATTTAGAAATCAGACCCACTATCTTATTAAAGCAATGGGGATGGTAATTCTACCTTGCAAAGTCATTAAAAGCTTTTTGAAATTAGGAAGTGAGTAACTTTTTTTTCCCTTAACTTGTTGAGAGGACATACTTAATAAAAGTGATGCCCCCTCCCACCCCGCCAAATAACAGAGAATTTTCTTCTCTTTGTTTATGGCATTTTTATGTTCAGGGAAGGGGATACCTATATGAATGGTAGGTTTGTGTACCTACAATAAGAAGTATGAGTGATAGTGAGTTGCTAGTGTGACAAGCTGAAATTTTCTCCTTCTTTACTTTTTATTTCTAGTAGGCCACATAGTACTTCTGATTTTTTTTTTTTTCATTTCTCTTTCCTTTTGTTTTTGTTCCTTTCCAAACCATAGTTGTCAACATAGTCCTACTTTACACCAACTTACATAATTTTTTTTTCATTCATTCAATAAGTATTTATTGAATTCTTGGTATGGTCACTGTTCTAGACACTAGGATAGAGCAGCAAAGAAATCTGATATAATCCTGCCCCCATGAAGCTTACTTTCTAATTACAGCCAGAAAATAAACAAAATAAATAACTGAATATAAAAGTAAACTGGGCAGATTAAGAGCCATGGGACAAATAAAGCTGAGAAGTTAGGGAATGATGGAGGTGAGGATTCTACTTTTAAGTACTATGCAAATAGTATACCTGCATAAATAATACCTACACACAAAATGAGTGGAAATGATGAAATTATGTAAAAAGTTCTGGTATAGTGTGTTTCATGATATTTCCAAAAGCAAATGTCAGCCTTATTCACCCTCATTCAATAGTCCAAAAATGATATATATATATATTTTATTTTATTTTGATTTGGGTGAAGATTTACAGAGCAAATTCACTTTCCATACAGCAGTTCACATATACTTTGT
>NW_006921908.1:100760-119509 GCF_000298275.1 Orycteropus afer afer | reverse complement strand
CCCTTTAAGGCTCAGGGGTCCAGGATTATCTTCTGTGTCTGTGTTAATTGGTTTCCCTTTTCTTTGTTGAAGAGGGTCTGTGCAGTCCTTCTGCCTAGTCCGCCATCTTGCCGGAACTGACTGCAAAAATGTTATTTTTGATCACATGTGTATAATAAAGGTATAAGCTATGGTCAAGAAGTCATGGATCAAGTTTGGTAGCACCCTGATAATAGCAAAATAAACTATTGAACTGGTGTTTTTTGCGGCAGTTCATGGCCAGGTCAGAGAGTGATGGTGTTTCTTGTAGCTGATCTATGCCCAAGTATGTTGTGCCGGAGATGGGTGATGGTCTGGCAGAGGGATTCATGAAGAGCTGCTAAAGCCCAAAGATGAGCTAGCCCAGAGGCAGGATGTGGCTATTGCCATGTGTCCCTGGGTCTTGTATGCATGAAGCCAGGTAGCAGAATGTTGTGGGTATGGGTATACATGTCCCTGAGCCCATGGACCTGTCTTGTCTGAGCAAAGAACACATGGCACTTTTGTACCCACAGCTCTCACACCTGCCCTGTGGCACATGAACAGGTGAGATATTCAAATGACCCAAGCATGGTGGCCAGCCAGCTGGACAATAGGGTGGAATGCATGTGGCTGCAGTGTGCCAGCCTCACTCACTAGAGTGGCCTCTCTAGACTGGGGTACATAGACCTGTCAACCTCCTGGGCTGGGGCTGGCTGCCTTGGTGAGGACTATTTCTGGGGTGGAAAAAGTGCTTTCTTTCTGCATTGGGGAAAGTAGTTTGCAGAGCAGGGGAGGAATTCTGCCAGGAGAGGGGCTGCTTTAGAAACTCAAAGGTAGGCTGGTGAGGGTCTGCTGCTGGGAACCAAACCTTCATGTGAACAGGCACCAAGATAAAGACTTAACAATGAATCTATTGGACAGAAAAAAAGTATTGAAATTGAAGCCATCATCATATAGCCTATTTAAGAAATAATGCATGGTAGTTATGAAGTATGCAAAAAATGTATAATGTGCACATTATTTGTATAAAACTACAGTAAATGATAAAGAAAGTCATCACTAAGATAACCTTAGCATAAAGACTAGAAAAAGATCTAGGAGCAAGCCATGTGATATGTTGTGGGAGAATGAGTAGTTTACAGCAAAAGCTGTGAGGCAAGATGGACTAAAGAGAAGAGGAAGTAGGAGATGCCCCGATGATGGCCAGGTAAGGTAGGGTCCTGAAGACCACTGCGAAGACTGTGGCTTTTACTCAAAATGATGTGAACAGTTATTGGAGCACTTTGAGAAGAAGAAAGACCTCATATAGCTTATTATTTTTATTTATTTATTTTAAATTGTGATTTGGGTGAAAATTTAAAGAGCAAATTCAGTTTCCATATAGCAGCTCAAATACACTTTGTCTCATGACATTGACTACAGTTTAGCATAATGCAGCAGCTCCCTTCCTACTTCCTCCCCATAGTTACTTCTTCCCTGTGTCCTTCCCTTCATGAACTCCTGCCCTCTTAGTGGTCTCCCTGTGCACACACAGCCCTTCTATTTTCCCATGATTGTTCTTTCCAAGGAGTGTATATACCTAATATAAATGTTCACCTCAGATGCCTGTCTTTTGTTTGGCTGGAGGCCACAGGAGTGGTTCACTTCCAGCCCACAGGTCCAACTACTCACTCCATCTGGGTAGCTAGCTGAGGCCAAGAAGTGACTACAACCTTGTCCCTTGTCAGGTCTACTATATACCTGGAAATTCTTACAGAACTTACCAATACACTTTTAGATCTTGGGCATATTCACCCCTGCATAGATGTACCTAATAGCTCAGCCTGTCCACCCATCTAGCCGCCTGTATACCTATGTTTGCCTTCACTGACCACACAGTACTGTATATGCAAAAGGGTGCATTTTTGTTGTACCTCCCATGCTCCTCTCTATATGTTCCTCTTCCTCAATACCATGTTGATCACTCACATTTAGTATATTACCCTTCTCTTCACCCAAATTAATACTTGTCTCTACTTATCTAACAATGTTTCCTACTCGCCCCTCCCACCCCTGGTAAGCAACAAAGAAAATTTCCGTGACTTTTTACACTAACGGACTAATACAATATTTATCCTTCTGTGATAGACTTATTTCACTCAGCATAATGTCCTCCAAGTTCATCCACATCATGCGGTATTTTGAAGATTCTACATTATTCAATACGGTTGTATAGTATTCCATTGCATGCGTGTGTCATAGTTTGGTTATCCTTTCTTCAGTTGATGGACACCTAGGTTGCTTCCATCTTTTGGTTGTTGTAAATAGTTCTGTGATGAACATGGGTGTACATATATCTGTTCTTGTACTGGCTCTCACTTATTTAGGATATATACCTAGTAATGAAATGGCTGGGTCAAATGGTATTTCTAATTCCAACTTTTTAAGGAATTGCCATACTGCTTTTCACACTGGTTGTATCATTTTATAGTCCCACCAGCAGTGTATGAGAGTCCAATATTTCCACATCCTTGTCAGCATTTGTTATTTTCTGTCTTGTTGACTAGTGCTAGGGCAAGATGGTATCTCATTGTTGTTTTGATTTGCATCTCTCTAATGGCTAATGATCATGAGCATTTATTCGTATGTTTGTTGGTCGCCTGAATATCCTGTTTGGTGAAGTGTCTATTCATGTCTTCTGCCCATTTTTAAATTGAATTATTTGTCTTTTTGTGGTTGAGGTGTTGGAGTTTTCTATAAATTCTAGAGATAAATCCCTTATCAGATATGTCATTGCCAAATATTTTTTCCCAATCTGTAAGTTCTCTTTTGACTCTTTTGGAGAAGTCTTTGGAAGCATGCAAAAATTTCATTTTTAGAAGGTTCCATTCATCTAGTTTATCTTCTGCTGTTTGTGCGTATTGGGTTATGCTTGATACTCTATTTATGTCATGTATTATGGCTCCTAAATTTGCCCCTAATTTTTCCTTGAGGAGTTTTATAGTTTTAGTTTTCTCATTTAAGTCTTTGATCCATCTGGAGTTCATTTTTGTGTATGGTGTGAGGTACAGATCTTGTTTCATTTTTCTGCAAATGGATATCTGATTTTGCCAGCACCATTTATGTCTGTTTAGACATCCTCTTCCCCATTTAATGGGTTCTGGCCCTTTGTCAAAGATCAGCTGACCATAGGTCAATGGATCTATTTCTGGGTTCTCAATTCTATTCCATTGGTCTTTGTGTCTGTCATTATACCAATACCAGGCAGTTTTGACTACTGTGGCTGTGTAGTAGGTTTTGAGATCTGGCAGTGTGAGACCTCCTACTTTGTTCTTCTTCTTCAACAGTGCTTTGCTTATCCAAGATCTCTTTCCTTTTCATATAAAGTTAGTGATTGGTTTTTCCATATCCTTAAAAAATGTTGATGTGATCTGGATTGGGATTGTATTGAATGAATGCACAGATTGCTTTGGGTAGAACTGACATTTCCACAATGTTCAATCTTCCTATCCATGGGCATGGTATGTTCTTCCATTTATGTAGATCTCTTATGATTTCTTGAAATAGTCATTTATAGTTTTCTTTGTACGGGTCTTTTGTGTCCCTGGTAAAATTTATTCCCAAGTATTTTATTTTTTTGATAGCTGCTGTAAATGGTATTGGTTTCCTTGTTTCTTTTTCAACAATCTCTTTGCTGGTGTAGAGGAATCCAGATGATTTTTAGATGTTGATATTTTATCCTGTCATGATGCTAGATCTCTCAATTAGTTCCAGTAGATTTTTTACAGTCTCTTGTGTTTTCTAGGTAAAGGATCATATCATCAGCAAATAGGGATAGTTTGACTTATTCCTTAACAATTTGGAAGCCTTTGATTTCCCTTTCTTGCCTTATTTCCCTGGCTAGGACTTCCAATACGATGTTGAATAGAAATGGTGCTAGAGGATATCCTTGTCTGGTTCCTGTTTGCAAGGGGAATGGTTTCAGTCTCTGTCCATCAAGAATAATGTTGGCTGTTGGTTTTGTATATATACCCTTTATTATGATGAGGAATGTTCCTTTTATTCCCATTTTGCTGAAAGTTTTGATCAGGAATAGGTGTTGGATTTTATCAAATGCCTTTTCTGCATTGATTGATATGATCATATGGTTCTTCTCCTTTGTGTTATTTATGTGGTGCATGTTGATTGTTTTTCTAATGTTGAACCATCCTTCCATACCTGTTATGAATCCCACTTGGTCATAATGAATTATTTTCTTGATGTGTTGTTGGAATCTATTGGCTAGGATTTTGTTGAAGATTTTTGCATCTACAGGAGCTCTGGTAGCATAGTGGCTAAGACACTTGCCTGCTAACCAGACGGCTGGTGGTTTAAACCCACCAGCCACTCCTTGGAAGGAAGGTTGGGCAATCCTACTTCTGTAGTGATACTGCCTCGGAAACCCAAGGAGGGATCGCTATGAGTCGGGGCCGACTCGACAGCACATAACAACAACAAGTCTGTGCTTTTCCTTTTGAATGATGTCTTTGCCTGATTTGGTATTAAGGTTATGCTTGCTTCACAAAATGAATTAGGGAGGATTCCATCCTTTTGTATGTTTGGGAATAGTTCAGCAGGATTGGTGTCAGTTCTTCTCTGAATGTTTGATAGAATTCTCCAGTGAAATCGTCTGGGCCAGAACTTTTTTTTGTTGGTAATTTTTTTATGACTTGTTCAATTTCTTCTTTTTTTATGGATCTGTTCAACTTTTCCACATGAGTCTGTGTTAGTTTAGGTAAGTGATGTGTTTCTAGAAATCTGTCCATTTCTTCCAGATTTTCAAATTTGTTGGAGTACGGTTCTTCATAGATTCCTCATATTATCCTTTTTTATTTCATTTGGTTCTGTTGTGATGTCACCCATTGTGTTTCTTATTTGTTTTATTTGTATTCTCTCCCTCTTTCCTTTTGTTAAATTTGCCAGTGTTTTGTCAATTTTATTTATCTTTTCAAAAGACCGACTTCTCGTCTTGTTGATATTTTCTACTGTCTTTCTATTTTCTCTTTCATTGATTTCTGCTTGAATCTTTATTATTTCCTTTCTTCTGGTGACTGTAAGCTTTTCTTGCTCTTCTTTTTCTAATTGTTGGAGATATTGGTTTAAAGTGTTGATTTTGGCTCTTTCTTCTTTTTTATGTGCACATTTATTGCTTTCAGCTGGCCTCTGATCGCTGCTTTTGCTGTGTCCCAAAGATTTTGGTATGTTGTGTTTTCATTCTTGTTCGATTCAAGGAATTTTTGAGTTTTTATTTTTATTTCTTCTCTTACCCAGTCTTTCTTAAGGAGGTTGTTGTTCAGTTTCCATGTGTTTTCTCTTTTTCCATTGATCTTCCTATTATTGATTTCTAATTTGATAGCATTATGATCTGAGAAGATGCTTTTCAGTATTCAATGTTTTTAAATTTTTAAGGCTTGCTTTATGCTTTAACATATGGTATATCATGAAGAATGTTCCATGTGCACTGGAAAAGAAGGTATATTGTCCTGTTGTTGAGTGAAGTGCTCTGTAGATATCTATAAGGTCAAGTTGGTGGATTGTATTGTTTAGCTTTTCTGCATCTTTGTTGAGTTTCTTTTCAGTTCTATGTTTCATTGAAAATGGTATATTAAATTCTTCCACGATGACTGTGGAGTCATCTACTTACATTTTCAACTCTTTTAAAGTCTGATTTATGTATTTTGGGGCTCTTTCATTGAGTCCATAGATACTTATTTTGATTATATCTTCATGTTAAATTGATCTTTTAATCAGTATGTACTGTCCTTCCTTGTCTCATATGGTGGTTTTTGTCTTAAAATCAATTTGATCAGAAATCAATATTTCCACTCCAGCTCTTTTTTGGTTGCCATTTTCTTGATATATCATTTTCTAACCTTTGATTCTTAGTCTATTTTTGTCTTTGTCTCTAAAGCGTGTCTCTTGTAGATAGGCTATTGATGGGTTATGCTTTCTTATCTGGTCTACAACTCTTAGTCTCTTGAGTGGAGCGTTTAATCCATTAACATTCAGCGTAATCATCAACAAGTATGAATTTGTTGTTGTCATTTTGTTATGTGTTTTTTCATGGTGTTCCTGGTTTCTGTGTTCCATATAATTTTCTGTGCTGAGCTCATTATGTTTATGAATCCTGTTCTCATTTCCTTTGTTGCTATTGTTTTAGTATTTACTAAATATTTGTTCTTGTCCTCTTTTTTATTGTGTTGTGAAGGTTATTATTTTTCTTGGAGGTCACCCTGTGATTTATAATTTTCTTCCTGAGTTTAGAATAGTCCATTCTATCTTGCAACTCTCTTGACTTCCTCACCATTTAGAAGTTCTATAACTACACAACTTTTCTCCTCTTTTTGGTTTATAGTTGTCCTCATTTGTCAATTGATGTCTCTAGTTCCCTCTTTACAATCTTGTAATTTCATTTTACTTTGGATACATCCATAGCTGTGTTGGTTTCTGCGTTATGTCATCTTGTGTATTAATGGTTGGTTGTTGTTTGCTAATATTGGTTCTCTGTTCAAAGGACTCCCTTTAGTATCTCTTGTAAGGTTGGACTGGTTTGAACAATTTCTCTTAATTTCCTCATCTCTGGAAATCTCCTAATTTCACCATCATATTTAAGGGGCAGTATATAATTCTGGGTATACAATTTTTGGTTGGAAATTTTTCTCTTTCAGGGTTTTATATATATACCATCCCACTGCCTTCTTGCTTGCATGGTTTCTGCTAAGAAATCAGAGCTTCTTCTTATTGGTTGTCCTTTGTAAGTAACTTTTTGTTTTGCCCATGCTGCTGTCAAAATCCTTTCTTTGTCTTTAGTTTTGATGAGTTTGATGATGATATATTTTGGTGCTTTACTTTTGGGGTCTATCCTGTTTGGAGTTCATTGGATATCTTGAATGAATATATTCTTGTCTTTCATCATATTGGGGATGTTCTCTTCCAACAAATCTTGGACAATTTTCTCAGTAGTTTTATTTTTCTCTTCCTCTTCTGGAATTCTGATTACATGTAGATTATTCCTTTTGCTGATATCCCACAGGAACATTAAGCTTTCTTCATTTTGTTTTGATCTTTTTTCTGATTGATACTTTTCCAAAGAAGTATTCAGGTATTTGTCTTCAATCTCATTAATTGTGTCTTCCATTGATTCAATTCTACTCTTTTGTCCTTTCAATGTATTATCTATTTCTGAAAATTTAATATTAATCTGCTGGATTTCTATCTGTAGATTTTGTTTCATTTCTAATTTTTCATTTATTTTGTCACTTTGTTCTTGCATTTTCTTCTGAGATTGTTCTAGGTTTTTTTCTGTGTTTTCCTTAATTTTGTCTCTGTTTTCCTTGATCTGTCTCTCAATCCTTTGAAGATACCTAAGTAAAATTCTTTTGAATCCTTATCAGGGAGTTCCAATGCTGCTTCTTCCTCACAGATGTGTTCTGAGTCTGTATCCTGCTCCCTTGTTTCTACCACTTTATCTTGCATTTTGTGTGGATTGTGAAGGTCTGTTGTCTCTGAGACACTGTAATGTTTTATTTAGATCTCTGTTAACTGTTTGTGAAGAGCAGTTAAGTGTGAGTCAGGCTCTTCTTGGTGGTCATTTATCCTTGGCCAGTTGGTGGAGAAGAAAGTGCTGGCTCTCACTCTCTAAGTGCAGCTGTAAGAGGTGCAGGTGTAGTTGTGTTGTATGGGCACTGTTGCTGTCTCCCACTCAGTTAGACAAAAACATCAATGAAATAACCATCAAAAAAGTAAAAGCAAGTGGACAAAAATACCACATACACACAAGAACAATAACCAAAAGAAAAAAGAAAAAAAGAACGCACAATATCTGTGGAGAGGGCAATAACAGAAAAAATGTAGACTAGAAGAATAATGAAGAAAAAAATGTGAAAAATGCAAAAAGAAAAAAAACAATGGGGTTAACCATGAGAAAGAAAATAGCGGGAACCAGGAATTGGGAATGGAGGAAAAACTGAAAACTAGAACCTGAGAATGGCATTATAAAGAATAATAATAAAAAGGATAACAGTAATAACAATAATAATAATTTTAAAACAGACAAAAACAAACTAAAAGGAAAAAAATAAAAATATATTGGCAGGGCAGTACAGCGTACCCAGACTCTGTTGGAATACCCAGACTGGGATGAAATTCCTGCTGGCCCAGAAGGTGGGTGGGTGTGAGCAATGGCTGCACCTCCATTCACCAAGAGGATGTGGGGTATAAAAGTAACAAGAGTAATATTGCACTTTTCTAGTCATTGGTGTCTGGATGTCCTTGTTCATCCTGGCAAGTGGAGCCTATTCTTAAGTCCCTGGAATTTGGAAGAATGCTGTCACTTTAAACATCCAAAAATGGTCCAACTGCTTGTAAACATTCAAAATGGCTGCATCCACTGGACAGGCAAAAGTCCACAGCTCAGCCCACCTTCCTTTTCACTGCTTCCCCTTTTATTCACCAGCCACCAGTGCAGTCCTCCGTGCAGCCCCTGGCTAGCAGTTCTGATTTTTAGGTTAATTCTTAGGTCCTAACACCACTTAGCAATATCCAAGCTGTCTGTGCCATCAAGATTGCTGACAGACCACAGCTCCGAATGTCTCCCTTTTTGGTGTTTTCATGCAAGTCCTTCTACTAGTTGGAATTTAGTCCACTTCTGTATCCTTCCCTTCAAAGCTCAGGGGTCCAGGATTATCTTCTGTATCTGTGTTAACTGCTTCCTCTTTTCTTTGTTGAAGAGCATTTGTGCAGTCTTTTTTTCCTATTCTGCCAACTTACTGGAACCTACCATATAACTTTCATTTTAGCATAATTATTCTGGTTTTTGTGTTATGACAGACCCTAGAAAGGCAGGGGAGAAGTAAGAAACCCAGTAAAGAGGCTATTGCAGTAAACCAGAAGAGAGATGATGGTGGATTGTATCAGAGTAGTAGTGGTGTATGTAAGGAATTGCCATTTTGTAAGAGAAGTATGTTTGAGGTTGTAAGTTTGAAATTCTTATTACAGATATTAAATAGTCAGTTGCTTATAAGAATATAGACTTCAAGAGAGAAGTCCAAGTAGGAGATTTAAGTTTGGGCATCATCAGCAAATTGGTTGTTGTTGTTGTTAGGTGCATTGACTTGGTTCCAACTCATAGTGATCCTACATATGACAGAAAAAAACACTGCCCAGTCCTGCACCATCCTCACAATTGTTGGTATACTTGAACCCATTGTTGCAGCCACTGTGTCAATCCATCTAATTGAGGATCATCCTCTTTTTTGATGACTCTCTACTTTACCAAACATAGTGTCCTTCTTCAGGAACTACCTGTCTGAAGAAATGGTGAGATGAAATCTCACCATCCATGCTTCTAAAGAGCATTCTGGCTATACTTCTTTCAGTACAGATTTATTCATTCTTCTGGCAGTCCATGGTATGCTCGGTATTCTTCAGCAGCACAGTA
The DNA here is from genome assembly GCF_000298275.1 of Orycteropus afer afer. Classification (NCBI taxonomy): domain Eukaryota; kingdom Metazoa; phylum Chordata; class Mammalia; order Tubulidentata; family Orycteropodidae; genus Orycteropus; species Orycteropus afer. Next base: position 110,052 of record NW_006921908.1, on the reverse strand, counting down.
ATTCAAAGCCATCAATTCTTCTTTGGTCTTCTTTATATTCACTCTCCAACTTTTACATGCACATGAGGCAATTGAAAATATCATGGCTTGCATCTGGTACACCTTAGTTCTTAAAGTGACATCTTTGCTTTTGAATGCTCTAAAAAGGTCTTTTGCAACAGATTTATCCAATGCAAAACATTGTTAAATTTCTTGACTGCTGCCTCCATGGGTGTTGATTGTATCTAAGTAAAATGAAATCCTTGACAACTTCAATATTTTCTCCATTTATCATGATGTTGTTTATTGGTCCAGTTGTGAGGATTGTTATTTTTGTTATGTTGAGGTACAATCCATACTAAAGGTTGTATACATCAGTGTATGGGTAGTATTAAAAGCCACAAGACTGGATGATATTATCAAAAGAGTTAATGTAGACAGAAGAATTAAGAAGCACAAGGTCGGAGTTCTAAGACATTTCAAAGTCAAGATTTTTGAATGATGAGACAAGCGAGAAAACAAAACTAACTTGTAAAGTAGGCAGAAAAGCAGAAGATAACAGTGTTCTATAAACCCAAAAAAGAAAGTGTATTAAGGAAGAGGGACTGGTCAACTTTATCAAAAACTGCAAAATAAGTTGAGGGTTATTAAAATATTCTTTGAATAGAATTCTGGTTTTCCACTTCCAACTTTCTGAATTCCAATAGATTTAGCTTGCTAAAATATGGTTTCCTTCATGTCCCACTCAAAACAGCTCACAAGTTTTTAAATATCATAAGTTAAATCCCCAAATATCTCAATTTATCATTCAAGGCATTTTAAAATATTTCCACTCATCATTGTCCAGTAGGAGCTAGGCTATCTTCTTAGAAGTTCTTGCACCTACCATTTTTTTTTTCACTCTGCATCTTAAATTATGTTACATTGCTCACTTGAAGTGGCCTTCCAATTCCTTTCTAATAATCCCAATCCTATGTCTTCCACACTCAGCTGAAGCCCCTAACAATGCCAGCACCTTACCATTACGTCATTGACATTGTACTGTTTCATGATCTTTCAAGTTCCATGGGCAGATGTTGTTGCTTTTATTTGCTGTTGAGTCGGTCCCGAATCATGGCGACCCCTCCTTGGGTTTCCGAAGCAGTATCACTACAGAAGTAGATTGCCCAACCTTCCTTCCAAGGAGTGGCCGGTGGGTTTGAACCACAGCCTTTTGGTTAGCAGTCAAGTGCCTTAGGCACTACACTACCAGAACTCCTTCTGCATGGGCAGATATCTGCCCATATTTTCTCTATGAGATTATGAGTTCCTTTAGAGAAAGAACTATAGTTAAAGCCTTATAGCTCCTGAAAAACTTAGTCTCCAGGGTTGAGTACTCAATAAGCCTCCAAGGAAAACTTAGGCTCACTGGAATTAGAGGTGAAATAGAATTCTGTCATTGGCTATTTGACTGGTCCAGAGAGTCGCTTTCTTTCTTTTTTAAGTCAGTGGCATCATTTATTTACCAAAAAACTTTACAGGAAATTTCAGTGTATAAAAAAAATATACATGCAGAGCATCCCTAACCATGGACTGGTGTTCCCCATTACTTATATGGATCCTTTCAAGAAGGAGGAAAGATCACAGTGCTCATTTTAGAGATGTGGTTGGGGATAGGTCCATAAAACATATTGAAATAAAGTTAAGAGATGAAGATGGGATTTAACCTCAGGTCTCTATAGTGGAAAAGCTTGTGTTATTCTTTCCACCCTGCCAGATCCATTCTGAATGGATTAAAAAAAGGACTAAATAGAAATAGGAATATATACCCAGGAAACTATTTTGAATTTAAGTGCTAAAAACTCTTATATTCTCTATTCTCCACCTGCACTTCTGCCCATCTTCACTAGTTAAGACAACTGTAAAGACACTTGTTAGCAAATGGCTATAGGCTACTCACAGCCCAGAAGCTCATTTTGCATAAAAGGATTGATTTATATTGAAAGCATATTTCATAAACTTAAAAATCATGTAGGGTGGGAACACAAGGTGAACATTCACTATTTATCACTTTCAGTTTATTTTGCAAATACAGTCTCTCAGCCAGCATATTCCAGCATGTCCTGTGTTGGGTGGGAGATATTTCCAGTTGCCATCACTTAGTAGTATTAACTGAAATCAGGCTACAAATATTTTGGAAGACCTTTGGGGTATTTAATGCCCATTTGCACAACATTTTATGACATATTGCTTTTGTTATATCACAGTTTGGATTTGAAATGCTGCAAACTATTAAAAATTAAGTGAAATGCCTTTTCAAAAAGATATAGAATACTTTCCTGGGAGCTACATGAGTGCTAATTATAAGAAGTTCTGGTGTCTAAGTTCTCTACATTACAAAACTGGATGTCCATGAACATGGAAACAATAATCCTGTCTTACATCTTATATATTATGAAGAGCATAATGCTCTTCAGTTTCGCAACTTGCTTTTATATGTTCTTCTCATTTAATTCTCACAACAACCCTGTAATGTAGGTAATCGTATCTCTATTTTAAAGGTGAGGAGTTTAGGGATCATAGAGAATTGTCTTGTCCAAGGTCACAGAAACTCAAGCTGATGTGTCCTAAGTCTATAAGTGATGGGAAATATGTTTCCTTATTATATTCTAATGTTGTTTATTTTAATAAAGAGGTATATGTTTTCTCTTCCGAGGTAGAACCTCTTCAAATGGTATGGCTTAGTATTTTCTTATTAGTATTACTGAGCCAGTGGAAGCCATTGTGTTTTTGGTAGGTGTTGGTAATGAGCTAATAACCAAAATAAAACAATATATTCTATAAAGCAATCTGTAGTTGATGTAGGGCATTTACCTGTTTTATCTCATCAAAACCCACAACAGTCCTGAGAAGGTAGTCAGGTATCCTTATCTAGATTTTACATATGAGGTGGCTAAGTGACCTGCTAAAAATTCAAGCAGTTTCAGATTATAAGAGAAAAGATGTAAAGTCAGTCTTAGATGCCAAGTCCAGAGATTCTCAATGTATAGTTGAACATATTATTTAGTATATGGTCATGCCCAATGCTTGGTAATTGTATATATATAGATTATTTTCATTTTTTATGTTATTCTCTGTAGCAAACTGATTTGTAAATACATCTCTCCTTGATCAACTTGGCTGATGTCTACAAACCTAGTTAGTGAGCCCATTATCTAAACCTCCTGATTGGCTGCAAACAATCAAACAAAAGTCTGGATGCTTAGAGCTGAATTTGAGTAGGCCAATTATTGAGTGGTCAGTTGGGAAGCTGTGCAGAAGTGGATTTTATTTTTATTTTAGATATCATTTTATGCCTCCTAAACAAAATAGTCTTTAGGTTTTACTAATTTTCTCAAGGATGTAGGGTTTGGGGCAAAGATGCTACAGTGACCATTAATAATCACTGAGTCTCTAACCAAAAACCAAGCTCACTACTGTCAAATTGATTTCAACTCATAGCAACCTCTCCTTGGGTTTCCGAGGTAGTATGTCTATGGATGTAGATTGCCCAGTCTTCCTTCTGAGGGGTGGCTGGTGGGTATGAACCATCAGCCTTCTGGTTAGCAGTCAAATGCCTTAGGCACTACACCACCACAGCTCCTCAGAGCTCCTTAGGGTGATATAAAATAAAAAGTTGCAGCCAGATGGAGGCAGTCTTAGAAAACCATTGAGTTAAGTGATTGAGAATTTATTCAGAGTTGTTGCTACTAGATAGAAAGTTGTGTCTCTTTAATTCAGAACTTTATAACACTTATTTAGAATCCATAGCTATAATTTATTGTGTGCTTACCATGTACCATTCACTATGCTAGATAAATTATAACTGTTGTTGTTATGTGCCGTCGAGTTGGACCCGACTCATAGCGACCCCTCTTTGGGTTTCCGAGGCAGTATCACTACGGAAGTAGATTGCCCAGTCTTCCTTCCGAGGAATTATAACTAGAAAGACCATATATCCAACTGTGCCTTGGACAGTCCGAATATAAGCCTCCATGTCATTGTATAAGTATTATTAGTGTAATATCCTTTACTCTCCAAAGTGCCATAGAAAAATAAAAGATAGAGGGGTAGATATGTGGATGTTGTTGTTAGGTGCCATTGAATCAGTTCTGACTCATAGTGACCTTATGAACAACAGATTGAACAACAGACTGTATAGTCCCATGCTATCCCCACAGTCATTGCTATCTGTGAGGCCATTTTTTGCAACCATTGTGTCAATTCATCTTGTTGAGGGTGTCCCCCTTTTTTGCTGACCCTCCACTTTACTGAGCATCATATCCTTCTCTAGGAACTTGTCCCTCCTGATAACATGACCAAAGTAGAAGAGATGAAATCTGGCCGTTCTTACTTCTAAGGAACATTCTAGCTATATTTCTTCCAAGACAGATTTCTTCGTTCTTCTGGAAGTCCATAGCTTACACAACTTCACCAGCACCATAATTCAAATTCATCAATTTTTCTTCAGTCTTCCTTATTCATTGTCCAGCTTTCATATATGTATGAGACAATAGAAAATACCATGGCTTGGGTCAGGTGCACCTTGACCATGGACCAAAGAGCAGTTGTTCAAATGGAACAGGAAATATTGCATGGCTTAAAATCAGGGAAAGTGTGCATCAGGGCTGTATTCTTTCACTGTGTTTATTCAATACATATGCTGAGCAAATAATCCAAAAAGCTGAACCTTATGAAAAGGAACACAGCATCAGGATTGGTGAAAGGCTCATTAACAGTTTGTGATATTCAGATGACAAAACTTTGCTTGCTGAAAGTGAAGAAGGCTTGAAACACTTAATAATGAAGAACAAATACTACAGCTTTCACTGTGAAATACAGCTCAACATGAAGAAAACAAAAATTCTTAGAAGTGGACCAGTAAGCAACATCATGATAAATGGAGAAAAGATTGAAGTTGTCAAGGATTTCATTTTACTTCAATCCATAATCAATACCCATGGAAGCAAGAAGCAGCAGTCAGGAAGTCAAGCATAATATTGCATTGGGCAAATCTGTTGTATAAGATGTCTTTAAAGTGTTAAGGAGCAAAGATTTGTAGATAATTATGTGATAAAGAAAATATAGCACATTGTTATTTGTAGAATCTAGTTGCTAGATATATATGATAGTAGATAAAAGTCCTTTCAACTTTCTGTATGTTTGAAACTTCATAATAAAATATTGGAAAAAAGTGATGATTTTTTAGATGGTAATTTGTATGGTCACCCCATATAGAAATTATGTCATTTAAAGCTTAAAATAATCACATAGGTAAAATCCAATTATTATCTCCATTTTACAGATGACAAAACTGAGACACCAAGAGTTTAAGAAAGTTGCCCATGATTACCCACCTTGTATATAGGATAGACCCCCTGGCACCACAGCTCCAGAACATGTGCATTTAGAAGTAATGTCATACTTCTCCCAAATACAGTATTACAGTAAACTTCTTTTCTTGTAACAGCATTATTATTTCCCAGGATACATTTTAGGAAAAACTGTCATAGAGCTGTGTGAGGAAGAAAGGATCTCACATTTATTTATTTAACTTTTTATTACCAATAGCTACCTTTCATTGATCAACTTTCTGTGAAGCACTTTATATACATTATTTCATTTACAGTGATCTTGTGAGTAAACATTAATATATTTATTTCATAGTGAAGAAATGGACCCTTAGGGGCCACTAAGTAGCTTATCTAAAGTCACCCATTAATTAAGGTTCTAAGCTGTGTTCAAACTCAGGACTATAATCCCCAAAAGATTGTTTACTTATCTTTAAACTCATTCGTTTTGCCTATTCTGATGAACTTAGCTTAAAAATGGGATGTGCACCCATAAAGAAGGGCCCTGAATATTGTGGGCAAATATTAATTTGGATGTAAATAGATAGAACCATTGGAATAAATTATGAAATTTTTCTCTCAGCAGTATATCATTTTGAAAGCATAATGAGGCCTAAGTTAATAATCTTTTAAGTTGAATAAATAGATTCTATTATACTACATTTATTTAAATCTTATCACCATTATTTATGGAACACTTTTTTAGGTGAAGGCGCTGAAAATTTACTATTCCTGGTTCCTCTGCTTAAGAAAGACACAGACAGAAATTCAAGTGATTGATTTTCTACTTTGAGCCCGGCACCCTGACCTTCTCTGTCTTAGTTCTCTTACTGCACTATGGACGTAATTATAATAGTCCCAAACTCATAGGATGGTTGTGGAAGACAAATATTTGAAAAGCACTTAGAATAGTGTCTGCCACATATTAAGACTTCATTCATATTTTAATTTTTTCAACAAATTGGACATGTGCTATGTACCAGGCATCATTCTCTGTGTTGGGGATTTAGCAGAGAACAAAAGAGACAAAAGCCCTGCCCTCATGAAACTTATGTTCTGTTTGGGAGAACTGTTCAATGCATGCATAAACAGATAAATATTATATCAGATGGTAGATTAGTCAGGACTGTCTATATTGTGCTGCAGTAAAAAAACAATCCCCAAATCTCAGTGGCTCAGCTTACTATAAGTTTGGTTTTTACTCAGGCCACATGTTCCAAAAAGTTAGGAGAGTGGCTTTAAAATTCAGTTACTTAGGGACACAGGCAAGTGGGCTTCATCCTAAACCAGGTGCCAAGATCATCAAAAGGGACATGGTGAATTGTGCACTGGTTCTTAAAGCTGCTGCCCAGACTGGACCCTTACAGCATATGTTTCACTGGCAAAAGCAAATCATATGTTTTTATTGGTGCTGTATGTCAATGAAGGTAGGGAAGTATAATGCTGCCTTGCATGCTCTTGGAAGTAGATTACATACATTGAAGATGATCACATACATTGATAGCAGGTCTGGAAGAGAAATAAAACAGGGTAATTGAGACTAGGACATGCTAGCAGAGAGTTCTGTTTTATTCAGAACAGTCAGGGAGGGTTTTAATGATAAGTTGAGATTTGAGTGGAGACATAAAGGAAATAAGAGGTCTGTGGTTATCTGATGGAAGAGTACTCTGGTCCAAAAAGACAGCTAGAGCAAAGACCCTGGGGTAAAAGTATTCTTGGCATGTCTGAAAAACAATGAGAAAGTCTGGATGCTCAAAATGAGGGAGCAAGGGAGACAGTGAAGGAGAGAAACACAAGAGATTGCAGGAAGCCAGGTCAGGTAGAGACTTGTATGTAGATCATTGTGAAGATTTTGGATTTTTCTGAGTGAAATTGGAAGTGTTTGGTACATTTTTTGAAGAGGTGTAATCTGACTTATATGTTAACAGGATCACTCTGGCTGCTGGGTGGAGCAGGAGGCTATTCATTTATCTAGGTGAGCAATCATATGGCTTTGACTCAAGTGGCAGTGATGAGGTGGTGAGAAAGAATGAGATTATAGATATTTTTTGAAAGTAGAGTCAAGAGGATTTGCTCACATACCAGATGTAAAACCATAAACCAAACTTACCGCCATCAAGTCAATTCCAACTCACAGGGATCTCCTTTGGGTTTCTGAGGCAGTAAATCTTTATGGAAGTAGATTGATCTTTACAGAAGTAGATTGCCCGTGTTCTTTCCGTGGAGTGGCTGGTGGGCTTGAACCACCAACCTTCAGGTTAGTAGTCAGGTGCCTTAGGCACTATGCCACCAGAGCTCCATTTATACCAGATGTGGAATATGGGAAGAAAAAAAAAAACAGACATGAGTCAAGGGCAGACCAAAGTTTTTAACGTGAGTAACTGGAGAAGTGAAGTTATAATTTACTAAGAGGTAGAAACTTTGAGAGGAAACTCTCTAAATATTATGATTGTTCTTGTTATGTGCCATTGAGTCAGCCCTGACTCATAGCGACCCCTCCTTGGGTTTCCGAGGTAGTATCACTACGGAAGTAGGATTGCCCAACCTTCCTTCCGAGGAGTGTCTGGTGGGTTTGAACCGCCAGCCTTCTGGTTAGCAGTCAAATGCCTTAGCCACTATGCTACCAGAGCTCCCAACAAATATTATGATAGGTACTGTAATTATTTAGTCTTACAGTAGCTCTCTACTAAGAACATACCACTAGCCTCATTAAAAAAAAAATAGTACAGAAATTGATGCTCAGTAATGTTAAGTGGCTTATCCACGGACAATAGTACCAGCTCCTTTGGTCCCTAACTCCAAGAGGATACACTGATAATTACAAAGCATATTTATTCTATTCTGGTTTGATTATTAACTGAATTCTGGTATATTTTAAAGTCTTAAATCACATAGGTTAAATGCTTTAGCGATGACTGAAGATCTCAGTGTTGATTTTTTAATAGAGTTAATATAAAAAGACTAAAGAAGAATTGAAGCTACTATCAAACATTATTATTGTAAAATTGCCACCAGCACCACCGCCCTCAGCAAAACATAAAAATTACAGGTAGATCTGGGCATGTTTATCTGGATGCCTGGTCAGGGCATGTAGCCAGATTAGTGGAATGAATTGGGGTTCTATTTTAATATGGTGAGTCAATATTAAGGTTATATAACTAAAACTATATATAACTATAACTGCATATATATATGTTCCATCAATTCATTGTGACCTTCTATATCAGAGTAGAATTGCCCCATAGGGCTTCCTAGGCTGTAACTTTATAGGAGCAGATTATTAGGTCTTTTCTCCCACAGAATGGCTACTGGGTTCAAACCACCAACCTTATGGTTTGCAGCCTAGCCCTTAACCTTTGAGACACTGGAGCTGTCTCCACATATGGAGACAGATTATACATATAAAACATGTATTAACTCTTATAAATCTGTGTAATATGTATAAGTATTGTTATTGTTGTCAGTTGCCCTTATGTTGATTGTAACTCATAATGATCCCATGTACACAGAGAACTGCTTCATATGGTTTTCAAGGCTGTAATCTTTTGGAAGTAGGTTGCCAGGCCCATCTTTCAAGATGCCTCTGGATGCAATTGAACCACTATGTTTAGAGAAATAGGATGTTTCTTTAAAGATATTTTCAGATAAGTATTTCAGATTAGGGTGAGTCCTATTCCTATTGCCTTTTCTGTGGTGTCATAAGACAGGAGAACAACATGGAGAGGAGAGCATTCACAGGGAGAAGACACCATATTGTTGTTGTTGTTATGTGCCATCAAGTCAGACCCAACTAATAGCGATCCCTCCTTGGGTTGCCGAGGCAGTATCTCTAAGGAAGTAGATTGCCCAACCTTCCTTCTGAGGAGTGGCTGGTGGGTTTGAACTGCTAGCCTTCTGGTTAGCAGTTAAGTGCCTTAGGCGTTATGCTACCAGCCCTCCTGATA
>NW_006921908.1:96048-100060 GCF_000298275.1 Orycteropus afer afer | reverse complement strand
GGCAGTGAGAACCTTCTGTAGCACAATTTACTCTGACACACGTAGGGTCACCATGTGTTGGAAATGACTCTACAGCAAGTGGTATGTGTGTGTGTTACTGTCATAAGAATTTGTGTGGAAAAAAATTAAATACAGTTAACATAGGAGTCTTAATGAGAATTTCTAGAACATCCATTGCCAAGTTGATAAAGAGGTTGTCTTAAGTTTGAAACCAACTGAAAATCAAATGTAGCCCCTCTGCTACCAATTCCAGACATCTGTATAAACATTGAGTATGCTTGTATGTTTGCTGATAGATTAACAGACAGAAATAGAATTATTAGCAACAGTATTGTAAAGGAAAAGTCTTTTATGTGATACTCATAAAGTAAATGCCTTTTAAAATAAGCTTCATGGTTATTTAAATGGAAGTCTTAATAAGAGTTTTCCTAGACTCTTTTTACAAATAAAAAGTATTCATTAAACCAGTTTGTTTGTTATTTATCTTGCAACCTGTTGAAAAAGGCTCACAGAACTTTTGTGCTTGAAATAATTCCCAAAGAATGTAATGTTCCAAGTTCCTAATTAATGCTAGGCCAGTTAAAAGATTATTATTTTTTTCTTTAGTGGAATTAAATTGAATATGAGGATACCCTTATTATCTCAGTATATTTCAAACCCACTGCCATCCAGTAGACTCTGACTCATACTGGCCCTGTAGGACAGATTAGAACTGCCCATAAAGTTTCCAAGGCTGTAAATCTTTATGGAAGCAGATTGCCTCATCTTTCTCCCACAAAATGGCTGGTGGATTTGAACCATTAACCTTTTCGTTAGCAGCTTAATGCTTCTATATTAAACTAAGAAATTAGAAAAAAATACTTAGTAAATTTTAAAATTACAATAATAAACTCATTGCATATTATTCTAAAATATTTTAAAAATGAAATATACCTATATTTTTCAAAAGAAAAAAACATGTAGTGAGTAGAGTGGCATCATTTTATATTCTTCCAAATCATTAATGTCTGGCTTAATGGAGGAGATCTGAGTTCTCATATCTGCTGCTGAACTTAGTCAGTTACAATATATGGTTTTGGTTTCAGTACACGAAGAAATTTTGGCACCAGTTAGCTATGTAGTTAGAAAAGGGGAATATAATGGCCTTTTCATATAATTGAGGATATTCTTATTTAATGTCTAATGTTATTTTTAAGCTCAATTCTTGCTGCCTTGTTCTTATGTTCTGTTGGTACTATATCAGGCTTTAAATATTCACATATATAATTGTTGTGTTGTTGTTAGGTGTCATCAAGTTGGCTCTGACTCAGTGATCATATATACAACAGAATGAAATACTCCCTGGTCCTACACCAGCCTCACAATCCTTGCTATAACTGAGCCCATTGTTGCAGCCACTGTGTCAATTCATTCCATTGAAGGCCTTCCCTATTTTCTCTGACCCTCCACTTTATCAAGCATGGTATCCTTCTCCAGGGAATAGTCCCTTCTGACAACATGACCAAAGTAGGTGAGATGAAGTCTGGCCGTTCTCCCTTTTAAGGAGCTTTCCAGGTATACTTCTTCTGGGACAGATTTGTTTATTCTTCTGTCAGTCCATGGTACCTTCAGTATTTTTCACCAACACCACAACTCAAAATAATCAACTCTCCTTCGGTCTTCCTTATTCATTGTCCAGCTTTCACATGCATATGAGGCCAATGAAAACACCATGGCTTGTACTTTAGTCTTCAAAGAGACATCTTTGCTCTTCAGCACTTTGTAGAGGTCTTTTGGAGCAGATTTGGCCCATGCAATACACCGTCTGATGTCTTGACTGCTGCTTCCATTGGCGTTGATTGTAGAACCAGAGAATATGAAATCTTTGACAACTTCGGTCTTTTCTCTGTTTATCACGATGGTTTCTTATTGTTCCAGTTGTGAGGATATTCTTTTTCTTTCTGTTTAGGTGTAATCCATACTATAGACTGTATGTAATTGGAGATACTCTTTTTTTGACACTATACCAAAACTTGACAAGTGATATTTTGTACATTAAAGTCCATTGGTCTCTCTTATACTTTGAACAAATCTTTCACTCATGCTTGCTTTTGAAACATCATTCAATGGTCATTTGGATAATATTAGTTCCCTGAGTTAGTTAGCTCTTCTGAATGTTGTCATCTTCCATTATGCAGTATTAAAAAATTGCTTTTGTTAATATTACCATAGATCTCACCAGAAAGTCTTTAATCTCTTGATGCTCACAAGCTCAAGATGGAGTATTTTGCTTGCAAGCTTGAATTGTATCACTGGCCACAAATCTACCAGTTGTTTTCCTTGACCTGAGAAAGTTGATTAATTCATTTTTCAAGAAAATATCTGCCAGATACTCAAGTCTGAATCACCATAGTTTCTCAGTCATTCTTTAAGGTAAAAATAATGTTCCATGAACAAAAGCACCTTACATTGTGTCCTGCAACTCAAACAATTCCACATACGCTTATTATCGAGGCAACTTCAATACTTGGCAGAAGTGATTTACATGTACTTCCAAGTTTGTTGCATAGAATGTTAAATATTTATTTATTTAAGGATTGAGATTTAATAAGATTAATCATTTTTACTGCTTCATCAAGAACATTCTTAACTGAAACTAGTTTGTTTTTTTTTTTTTAAATGACTTAATTTTATGAAGAATACAGTGAGGTAAGGTATAGTGCAGAAACTTTAACCATCACAGCTTTTTCACCATCAGTGTAAATGTCAACACAGTGAAAAAGCCAGTAACGTTGTATAGTTGTTAAAATAATCATTCTGACTTTGTGCCTGAAAAGTTCTTTGGCCCCTTGTGGGTCTGCTGACTACACCTTGAAAACCTCTGCATTTGAGATATGACTAGCTGCAGTTGGAATTTTTTACACACACACACATAAGGTCTGCAGAACAAAGTTTGCTAAAACAAGCCTGCAAAATTAGATTCAAAACTGAATAATGAAAAAACAAAATATGAGCCTTTGAAGTTATATTTCTTACCAGATAGAAATTATTTGCATCTGTATTGGACAAAAATAATTTGCAATTTATCCATCTTTTAAGGAGCTCTGGCATCTTAGTGGGTAAGACATTTGGTTGCTAACCAGTAGGTCAGTGGTTCAACCCCCCCCAGCTGCTCCATGGGAGGAAGATGAGGCAATCTACTTCTGTAAATATTTACAACCTTAGAAACCCAATAGGGGTCACTGTGAGTCACAATCAACTTGATGGCAGTGAGTTCGTTTTTTGGTTTATTCATCTTTCACAAGTTAACATCTAACTTTACAAATTCCAGGCCCTAATCAAATGTAAGTACAAAGTCAAACACAGTGGCATTCCCCTAGGGTTTAATTTGAACTTCAGGTTGTTCAACAAAAATCCTGTATTGCTTTGAAACACAAAGTGTTAATCTCTTTGCTTTATTTCCAAACATTGGATGTTGTTGCTATGTGCCGTCAATTTGGATCTGATTCATAGCGAACCCTCCTTGGGTTTCCGAGGCGGTGTCATTATGGAAGTAGATTGCCCAACCTTCCTTACCAGGAGTGGCTGGTGGGTTTGAACTTCCAGCCTTCTGGTTAACAGTCAAATGCCTTAGGCACTGTGCTACCAGAGCTCCTAAGAGTTGGATGGGTTTTCTTAAATCAGCAGCAAAACTGTGGACAATACTGCTTGGAGGGGGGGGCGGGAGGAGACCTTCCAGGCTCTTGAAATGATGCAATACAGTTCAATATACAATATTTATTAAATATTTATGGAACATCAACTTTTTGATGGGTATTATATGAAGAGATTTCATGTGTTATTTTAACTTTACACAAACCTCAGGATATAGATATAGATATAGATTTTCTATTTTATAGAAGAAGAAGCAGAATCAAGGAAGTTAGTAACTTGCCTAAAGTAACACAACTAGTAAGTCATGGAGCAAACATTAAAATATACTGACTCATAACCAAGATAGTATTTGGCTACCTACAGTGCTCTCCTCATCTCA
>NW_006921908.1:88901-95483 GCF_000298275.1 Orycteropus afer afer | reverse complement strand
GAACAGAGCTGAGATGAATCCATCAAAAATAAAACCTAGATTTTTAACTATTGATGGAGCAGGCACTGGGATTTGGATATTTTTCTTTACACTCTTTTTCAGAGACTCAGATTCAGACCATTGCAATCATTGCAATGTCTACACAAATATTTAAAGTGTGTTACTGCCATAGTTTGTGAGACCTTGCTTTCTTGAGGCAAAAGCCCTTCTTTCTCTCCTTCCATAGGGTTAGTCACTGTCTACTTTGCTCTTCTAAACTAATAAAACATACCCTGGAGAGTGGTACTTTACACATATGCATGCCATATGCTGCGACTCACATTCCACAGGTGTGTTTTATCGAATTATTAATACTTCTGAACACACACAAATCTTCAGTCTGCCCAATTCTGTTTGTTTATTAGATCAAAAGAAAAATTATCTTCAGTTTTGACATATACAACATATGGAATTGTGTGGCATCACAAGGCAAAACAAGAACTCACCCACAGCTGTGAACACACCAAATTCCACCAAATGTTCCAGATTTCGGGAGTGTTCAAAACTTCTTCAGTGCAAATAAGTTGTTAAAATATATTAGCTTCACCAGAGTGCTCTTAAATTCCATATATTTGCCTCCAGGCAGAGGAGAGCAGAGATGATCTGTATCCTGGACACAACACATCTTTAGGAGCCCTGGTGGTACAGAGGTAAAGCTCTCAGCTGCTAACCAAAAGCTTGGCAGTTGGAACCCACCAGCTGTTTCGTGGGAGAAAGATGTGGCAGTCTGATTCTATAAAGATTTCAGCCTTGGCAACCCTATGGGCAGTTGTGTTCTGTATTATAAGGTCATTATGAGTTGACTTTGACTCAAAAATAATGGGTGTAATATAACTTTAATTATGTAAATGTATTTTCTAATGTAAAGATGGTTTTCTCTTTACTGTTTATAGCCTTGGAGGATGCAGTTTCAAACTGTCTGTAATTATACTTCCTAGGCTTTTGTCAATTTGAATTCGTCTTGCTAGGTTTTTTTTTTTTTTAAACATGTTTCCATAGTATTACTAGTGTTGAGTGGATTACTGAGAAAAGTAAACAGGGATATTTTTGAAAGCGGCTGATGTGTCTGCTTTGGGAGGCATATTGAGGCCATAAAGGCTCTTTTTGACAATCTGACTATCCCTCATCTTATGCTTATTAAAAGGACACAATAAAACCCCATTGTAAATAACCACACAATATTCTTCCACCTCACCCCCAATACATACATTCCTTATTTTGAAATGCTCTTCTTGCGGAAGCAATAGAAATTTTGACACAATTAGTGGCAAACTCTGACATCCATCCTTAAGAGACTCGTATGATTCCCAAAAGTATTTTAACTGTTTATGGCATTTTCTATCTGTTCTGGTTCCCTAGTGCCTCTCTGACAAGAAATATACCACAAATGGGATGGCCTTAACAAACAGGAATTTATTCTTACAATTTGGAGGCTTTAAGTCTAAGTTCAAAGTGCCAGGCTCTAGGGGTTGGGTGAAAGCCCCTCATCCTTGGGGTCCAGCTCTGCCTCCTGCTCCTGGCCCACTAGAGCTAGAGGCATTTCTTTACTCAGACAGCTACTGGCTGCTGAGTCTGAGAAGCCCCAAGGTTGACAAGTAAAAAGTAAAAAGGCCGGATGTTACCAAACCACATGGCAGGCCATTAACTTAAGTCCATTGTAAGTCCCAAGGTCAGCAGAGCATCGCAGGCTGCTGAACAAAGACACGGCTACATGCAGGGTCCAAGAATGCCATAGGCTAGAGACCATTCCCAAGGCTTCTCCTTATATACAGGAAGCAGACTATATTCCCAAAGGCAGCTACTCAGCTGCTTGTGGTAGATCCCACCATGGAGTTGACTGCCAGTCTCATCCTGGGGAATAACTATCACCAGCTGCCCAGCCACTCAACCAGGCCCAGCCAAGATGACACAAAGACATAACCACCACACTATCTAACTAAGTTTGAAAGGAAACCTTCTATTTTACACCCAGTTTTGGGGAACTATTTAAGACGGAAACCATAAAGCCACATGTGCAATTTTCAATGTACGTCTGAAGATACAGTCAGAAGAGGAACAATTTTATGGCTTCTATGATTGACGTAGTGCCTAACTACTGCAAACTGGAAGGTTGGCAGTTCAAACTCACCAGCCACTCAGTGGAAGGAAGACTGGGCAATCTACTTCCATAAAGATTTGCTGCTTCAGAAACCCAAAAAGAGGTTGCTGTGAGTCAGAATTGACTTGATGGCAGTGAGGTTTTTTTTTTTGAGTTATGATTGAAATAAAAAATTTCTAGTGATGTAGCTGTATTTGTGTAGTATCCAGAACCCCTCTATACCAGGCCAAGGAAGCTGGTACCTGAGGGCTGAGTATCTAGAGCTTCTTTTGGCTCCAGTGGATCCCAGTTTATTTCACTAAATTTTGGAACAAGCCACTTGGAAGTTAGAAAACCCTGGCTGGAGCAATGAGGCAGGTGGTCTTCTGAGTTGAATCTCCTGACCTTACATCTAGGCCTTGAGACTGTAAGGAATCATAACAAAACAAACACACACAAATAAAACGGGGGCTTCTCTTGGTTATTCCCCCTTGAGTTTGATTTGGATGATACTTATTCTGGCCCCCACACCACTAGAATTTGATAGAAGCACTGTACCTAAGGGCGTAATTAAGTCAGAAAGGAAGATCTACTCCCAAATAGTTCAAAAACAAGCTTGTCTTTGCTTCATCTTACCCAAATCCCACTGAAAGTTGGTGCTGTAATATCCTCATCTTTTCATGTTAACAGATAAACACAAATTCACTCATGAAACAAAGCTCTTTCAATGCCCATGGTTCAGAGATTGGGATCATGTGGTCATTTTTAGGCCCTGGATAGTATGGCTTGGGATGAGAATTTATTTAGGAGTGGTAGAAAGAAATTTTATATTTCTTTGGTCTTCTGCATCTCACTAAGTAATACTGCCTTTTCTTCCATGGGCTGTGATCCTAATCAGTTCTGTTTTCAAAGAGCTCTAAGCTTCACACTTCAGGAAAGCTGGAAGCAGTCCTAGCTTTGCCGCTTTTTAGATGTATGACCTTGGGAGCTCTGGTAGCATAGTGCCTAAGGCACTTGACTGCTAACCAGAAGGCTGGCAGTTCAAACCCACCAGCCACTCCTCAGAAGGAAGGTTGGGTAATCTACTTCCGTAGCGATACCACCTCGGAAGCCCACGGAGAGGTCACTATGAGTCGGGTCCAACTTGGCATGTAACAACAACAAGCTGTATGACTTTAGTTGGGAAAGGTTTTTCCCAACTTTGATCCTCGGTTTGTACTTGTGTAGAATGAGGGGTTCACATGAGAAGTTCTTTATCCTTTCTGGATCTAGCATTCTGCAGTTTGTGATGCTGCTGCATTTTGCGATTTTCTCTACCTTCCTCCTTTTTGCTAGGTATTGCAGGCCAGAATATTAGAGAAATCTCTAATATTTTGAAATCAAGATACCTGTGATTGGTCACAGCTCTGCAGGTGCCAGTGTTGTACCTTCAACAGGTCACTTGCTCTCTAAGTCTGGATTCCTTGTCTAGGAAATGGGAGTAGTCCTTCTACTGCCATCAGTGGTGTGTCATGAAATGAGAGTGTACATGAGAAGTGCTCACAACAGTCCCTGGGGGCATTTTAAGCATTGAATAAATATTAGCTATTATTTTTAGAAGAAAGTTACTGGTGGCACAGTGGTTAAGTGCTCAGGAGCACGAACCCACCAGCCACTGTGAAAGAGAAAGATGAGGCATTCTGCATCCCTGAAGATTTACAGCCTTTGAAACCCTATGCTGCACTTCTACTCTCTTCCATAGGGCTGCTTTGAATTGGAACTCAACTTCATAGCAATGGATTGGGTAGGTTATTTTTAGAAGGAGTCATGTATGCCAGATACCTGGCATAGTTGCCTGGCATATAGTAAGCATCCAAAACACATTAAACATTTTATTATTGTCATCTGCAGGGAGGCAAGATTTTATTTTTAAACTTTTGATGAGTGAAGAAAGATTTTTCTGTGTCCTTTTGGATGTATCTAAAGATGAGGAGGGTTTCTCCCACCTTCCTCTTGCTATAGTAGAGAGAACATATTGATTTCAGAAAAGAATTCTCCAAACAATCCCTTAGTGTCCACACTTTAACCTGGAGCCAGGGCACATTGTTTTTCCTTTTCTCTTTTTCCTTTCATGTACCCTCTGGCAGTAAGTAAACAGAGGCTCCGATGACTTCAATTTGAAGACAGCCTCCTGCAGCTGCTGATGGCTGCATCAACTGAAGTCTGGGAGGGAGGGGACTGTGGCTCACTTGAAGGAAAACACAGATAATCAATGGACCCAACAGACCAACTAACTGAAGCAGCTATTTGGAGAACCCAACAAAAGGCATGGGGAACTATGAGACAAATTAGATACAGATGTGGATGCAGATATATAGATATGTGGTTGTTAGTTGCTGTTGAGTTGTTTCCAACTCCTGGCAACCTTGTGTGTAACAATATAAAATCTATGGATCCTGCGGCATCTTCGTGATCATTGGTATGTCTGACTCCATTGCTGTGGCTATTAGATATAGATATAAGGATAGGTATAAATATGAGACTGAGGTAGAGACAGATATGGAGCCCTGATGACACAGTTGTTGAGCTCTTGGCTGTTAACTGACAGGTTGGCAGTTCCAACCCACTTTCCATGGGAGAAAGATGTGGCAGTCTACTTCAGTAAAGATAACAGACTTAGAAATCTTATGAGACAGTTCTACTCTGTCCTCTACAGTTGCTATTAGTTGGAATCAACTCAGTGGCAATGAGTATATTATGTAGATGTAGGTTAAAAAAAAAAAAAAAAAAAAAGAAAAGGAGCTATTTGGTCTCTGTATGCTGTGCTTTTATTGTCTTATAATTTAGTAAAAGTAGATAAAATTCACTTTCACGTTCCTTAGGGCAACCTGTCCTGAGTCCGACTGTGTCACCTACCATGTGCTGTCTCTCGTGTAGTTTTTTTTACTTCTTTGTGTAATTATGCTATTAGTCAATTAATGTCTGTCTGTGTATGCTGCCTGCCCCTGAGTTCTGTGAGCACCAGAGCTTTGTATCTTGCCCTTGGTTTCTTACAGCCAGCACAGTACATTGTCATGAATTATGCGAGCCTTCTTACCTTTCCTGGAACACACAAAACCAGTCCTGCCTCAGAGACTTTGGATTTGAAACTGTTCTGCTTGGAACACCTTCCTCTTAGATACACTTTCAACTGACACACTTTCAACAAGTTTTTGTTCAACTGGTACTTCTCGGAGGCCATTTCTGACTGTACTGTCAAAGTATTTCCTTCCCCACGTTATTTTTCTTCATACAACTTTTTAATATCTACCTTTGTTCTATATGTCTAATGAGTTTAACTGTTGGCTGTCTTCTGCTTCAAGAAGGCATGGCATTCTTCTGATTTGCTCACTCCTGGATCACTCTGTTCATCAAGCACAGAGCCTAGAATATAGGACAGAGTTGATAAATATTTATTAAATGCATGAACAAAATTTATCATGTAAAAATAAAAAAAAAAAACATTAGAGTTTAGTTCCTGCAGAAAGGGGGACATTGGGTGGTGACAATAGGAAACATTAATTCTTCTCCCAGGAACATTTTTTTTTTTTTTAAATTTTTATTGTGATTTGTGTAAAAGTTTACAGAGCAAATTTGTTTTCCATACAGCAGTTCATACACACTTTGTCTCATGACATTGACTGCCTTTCCTCACAATGGAACAGCTCTCTTTCTACTTCCTCTCCATAGTTACCTTGTCCTGTATCCTTCCCTCCCATGCACTCCCACCCCTTGAGCTATCTCCCTGTGCAAACACCGCCCTTCTGTCTCACAAAATTTTTCCAAGGAGTGTATCTACCTGATATAAATGTTCACCCCATGTGTCTGTCTATTGTTTGGCTGGAAGCCACAGGAATGGATTCAGTTCTACACCTGAAGGTTAACTAGGGCCCAAAAGTGCAGGGATCTCACCAGGCTCTATCAGAGTAGCAAACCTGGTCTTTTTTTTTTTTTTTTTTTTATGATTTTGAGTTTTATTTCACATTGTCCGACGACTTTATCCAGGATCTCCTGCACTGATCCCCCTCTCCCAGGAACATTCTTGCACAACCTCCTTGAATCCTCTTATGTCTCTTTTATGTCTTTTGAAGTCAAAAGCAGCTGTCCATCCTTGTAGTTTCCTTCTTGTGAACTTGTGCTCTGTGCAGTGTCCTTGAGTGGTGTGAATGGTTTGCATTTGACTACTAACCTAAAGGTTGGTGGTTCAAACTCACCTAGCACCTCTGCAGAAGAAAAGTCTCTTGATATATTTTTGTAAAGATTACAACCAAGGAAACCCTATGGAATAATTCTACTATGTGTGGGGTCACCATGAATCAAAATTAATTTGACAGTAATGATTTTAGTATTTGAACACTTTGTATATGCACTACTCCTCTGTATTCTATGATTACTTACTAGAATATAAATTGTATGGGGACAAAGACAGGGCTACTGTCATAGAGTAG
>NW_006921908.1:85603-88466 GCF_000298275.1 Orycteropus afer afer | reverse complement strand
GCTCACATGAGGAAATTATCTTCAGTAAAATTTTACTTGTGTGTGATTTAGTGATATTGTTTGATAGTTTCCAGAATCCATAGCATCATATATCTTTGGAATGGGCAAAAGTTGGATCTCTGCTATTTGTTTGGACAGTTAGCTAGCTTCTAAATTTCTTGGAATAGATGAGTGAGTGCTTCCAGAATTGCAGTTATTTGTTTAAATATCTCAATTGGTATTTCATGAATTCCTGGAACCTTGTTTGTCACAAATGCCTTCAGTGCAGCTTGAACTTCTTCCTCCAGTACCATCAGTTCTTGATCAGATGCAACTCCTGAGATGGTGGGACATTGACTCATTCTTTTTAGTACAGTGTCTCTGTTTATTCCTTCCATTTTCTTTTGATACAACCTGCGTCATTCAATATTTTGCCCATAGAATCCTTCAGTGTAGCAACTTGAGACATGAAATTTTTCTTCAGTCTTTCAGCTTGAGAAATGCAAAAGTGGTCTTCTCTTTCAGTTTTGTAACTCCAGATCTTTTCACATTTCATTATATACTCTTCTTTGTCTTCTTGAGCTGCCCTTTGAAATCTTCTGTTTACCTCTTATGCTTCATAATTTCTTCCATTCTCTTTAGCTACTGTATGTTCAGTGCAAGTTTCAGAGTCTCTTCTAAATCCATTTTGGTCTTTACTTTGCTTCCTGTCTTTTTAACAACCTTTTGCTTTCTTCATGTATGATGTACTTGATGTTATCTTACAACTCATCTGGTCTTTGGTCATTAGTGTTCAGTGCATCAAATCTGTTCTTGAGATGGTCTCTAAATTCAGGTGGGATATACTCAACTTCTTTGGCTCTCATGTATTTGCTTTAACTTTCTTCAACTTCAACTTGAACTTGCATGTGATCAATTGAAGGTCTGTTCAGTAATCAGCATCTGGCCTTGTTCTGACTAACGATATTGAGCTTTTCATCATCTCTTTCCACAGATATAGTTGATTTGATTCCTGTGTATTCTATCTAGTAAGGTCCTTGTGTATAATCATCATTTATGTTGTCAGAAAAGGTAGTTCCAATGAGTAGGTCACTGGTTTTGCAAAATTCTATAATGTCATCTCCTGTGTCATTTCTTTCTCAAGGCCATATCTTCCAACTACTGATCCTTCATCTTTGTTTCAAGCTTTCACATTCCTATCACCAGTAATTGTCAGTGCTTCTTGATTACATATTTGATCCCTTTCAGACTGCAGAAATTGAAAATCTTATTTTTTTTATCTTTGGCATGTGTGGTTTGTGCATATATTTGTACACTAGTCATATCATTTGGTCAATTTTGTACTTCTTGAAATCTTGAAATGTTTTTTTTGACAAAGAATATGATGCTGTTCCTCTTCAATTTGCCATTCCTGGCATAGTAGACGTAGACCACATGAATATCAAATTTAAAGTGACCAATACCAGTCCATTTCAGCTCACTAATGCCTAGGATATCTGTCTTCAAGTGTTTCATTTCATTTTTGACAACTTCTAACTTTCTAAATTCATACTTCATACATTCCATGTTCTAATTCTTAATGGACATTCACAGCTGTTTCTTTTCATTATGTGTCATGTCACATCAGCAATGAATGTTCCAAAAGTTTTTTTCCATCTATGTCATTAAGGTTGACTCTACTTTGAGGAGGCAACACTTCCTCAGTCATAATTTGAGTGCCTCCAAACTGTGGGGCCCATCCTCTGGCACTATATCAGACAGTGTTCCACTATTATTCATAAAGTTTTCACTGGTCAATTTTTTAAGAAGTAGATTGCCAGGTCCTTCTTCCTAGTCTGTCTTAGTCTGGAAGCTCTGCTGAAATCTGTCCACCATGGGTAACCCTGATCATATTTGAAATGCCAGTTTCATAGCGTTCACCATCACAGCAACATGCAAGCCACCACAGTGTGATAACCTGCTAGATGAATGGTGGTATTCAGGTTTATCTGACCCTAAAATACAGTATTCCCATCAATGCTACTCAAAACATTGGCTTGCTTGTATGCTCAATGCCATGTATTACATGAGAAGCTATTGAATTCAACAAGCCTATGAAGCATGTCCAGAAAGCCTTGAAGAGTCAGAGGACTTAGACTCAAAGGGCTTATGTGATCTAAAGTGAATTTAGAGTTCTCAGTTACCTCTCTATCTTGGGTTTCGCTTACTCACTAGAAGCAAAGG
Organism: Orycteropus afer afer; assembly: GCF_000298275.1. Classification (NCBI taxonomy): domain Eukaryota; kingdom Metazoa; phylum Chordata; class Mammalia; order Tubulidentata; family Orycteropodidae; genus Orycteropus; species Orycteropus afer. The sequence continues at coordinate 86,264 of NW_006921908.1, read as the reverse complement.
CTAAGAATTGGAAAATGTTTTTAAACATCATCTTGTTAAATGCTTCAATTTTGGAGATGAAGACACTGATTTTAGGGGTGACCTGATTTTCCAAAATTCGTCAAGGAAAATTTTAGAAAACTAGTCCAGGAGTTCACTGCTGTTAAAAGAAAGAAAAAAGAATGAAAATAATCTGTAGTAGCATGAAATGAAGTCAATCTAAAATAATTATCAAACTGAGTTTAAAAATAGCCACTCATACTTGGCTAGAATCACCCTTGTGAATTAGATGCTTGTGGTGCAATTTAGTAGATGTAGGTATTCATTTTAATTTTAGTCTATATGATTGGTATTTTTTTAAGGAACATTCTTCAAAAAAAATTGATTCATTTGACTTTAGCTTATGTTAAGATAATTTATGAGTTGCTGATAAAAGTGATAAGATTGTGTTAAAGAATGATGTATAGATGTGCTTGGGTAGTTTTACTGAATCGATAGAAGATACTTGAGATCATGTCATTTTATAATTTGTTATTTGACATCTTCATTGGGGAAATTTACTGTTTGCTTCATCACTGAGCCCACAGCTAATACCAAATTTGCAATGGTGGGAAAATCAGTGTTTTACACATGCTACTTCATTGAACTTATTAAGATTCTTATTAAGCCAAACATGGAGGCA
>NW_006921908.1:66301-85018 GCF_000298275.1 Orycteropus afer afer | reverse complement strand
GTGCCACCATTATTGCTATCTTTTTCCAAAATATTTCACCACCTACTAGCATAAACTCAGTACCCCCTCCCTCCTAAATCTTTAATTTTACAGCAGACTGAAGGTAATTGTGAATTTCCCCCCTTCAATTTATACCTTGCTAAAAATCTCCTTGGAAGGAAGGTTGGGCAATCTACTTCCATAGTGACACTGCCCCGGAAACCCAAGGAGGGATCGCTATAAGCCAGGTCTGACTCGAGGGTACATAACAACAACAACAAGAAAAATTCATCCATTAAATGAATTGTGGGCTTTTTCCTTATTCCACTAAATGTATTAATATGGTGAATATATTTCAGGCTCTTCATTTATTGTCCACAGTCCATTGGTTTTTCCTGCAATGTGGAATGCAGTCCAGATGATTTCTTCTGTGTAGCTAGACCTCCTTCACTGGGAAGGAGATAACTGAGCCAGCAGTCAAAAGATGTTGGTTCTCAATTTCCTCATTCTATCTCTAGTAACTGGGGAGTCCCTTAACTTCTCTTCTGTTAATCTCCTAAAATGTAGAATGCAGATAATGGCTTCAGGAGCATGAGATAAAAAAACTGAGGCAAGAATAACTTACTGAGTATCTACTATGCGCCAGTGACTAGATTAGATCTCATTCAAAAATCACTATAACTACAACTCTGGGAAGTAGGCATTATTATTCCTATGTCATAGAAGGCAAAATAAAGCTTATCCTCAAATAAATCAAATGTTTGCCCCATGGTCACTTGGCAGTATCAAGGTTTGAATCCAAGTCTCTCTGATTCTAAATATGTGTGTGTGTGTGTGTGTGATATATATATCTTTTATATATATATATATATATATATATATATATATATCTCCACTGCTCCATAGTACTCTACCTCAAGTAATATATATATATATATATATATATATATATCTCCACTGCTCCATAGTACTCTACCTCAAGTAATATATATATATATATATATATATATTATTAAAAAAAAGTAATAAAGAGTAGAATTATTGAATGCCTTCAACATCATAGAAGGTACCTTCACAGGCCAACCTATTTAACTTCACAACTATGGAATAGCTATCTTTACACTTATTATTCACTTCCTTGTTCACTAACTTCAGGGGACTTCATCACTTTGCCAATGTAAAACCTGAACTATGGATACAGTCACACTGTGCACTACCACACACCCATTGATATCGAATAGATTCCAACTCAAAGGGTCCTGTAGGACAGAGCAAAACTGTCCCATTGGGTTTCTAAGGCTGTACATTTTTACGAAAGCAGTTGACACATCTTCCTCTGATGAAGCAGTTGGTGGGTTTGAACCACTGACCTTTTGATTAGCAGCCAAGTGCTTAACCACTGTGCTATAAAGGCTCCTCACAATCGTAGTAGGTCTATAATATTAAACTGCAATATCAGGTGTTGGAATTGCTACATTGGATGTGAAAGAATAGATTATGAAGGAAACAAGGATTCTTTGTAATATCTACTTCAAAAGTTCATTTGAAAACCTTGAGGCTTTTCTTTGGGCACACTAGAAACAAAAAGACTTGAAGAAAGTATCAAGGATCAGCATGCTTTCTTTATGATAAAAGTTATGATTGCAGTCATTTGCTCGATATCTTTGTGCTTTTTAAATAAATTTGAGTTAAGATTTGTGAGGAAGACTGAATATGCTGTGGTTTTATTTGGAGATGTGAATTTTCAAATTGAAAAAAAAAAACCACCTCAAAGATATTGATATGGTATTTCAGGTGATAGTTTCTCATATAATCGACTTTATAACCCATTCTTCTGATAAAGACAATTGTAGTAAAGGGAAAAATAAAAAATTGATTGTAATCAATAGCACATTGTTACAGATTTCATTAAAAGGAGTGGTAGAAATATTGAAAACATGTAATATCAAGTACAGAATGATTTTCAAAAGATGCAAAAGGACAATCAGAATGAAGACTATCCCTTTGGCCAAAATATTCATAAGCTAAATTACATAAACATCAATTAAATTTCTAGTTCTTAGGTCTTGTAAATGTGTGTATGTGCAGCTAAAGGTTTCTACATATTTGTTCTTGTTCTACCTTGATTCTTCTATATGTCCCTTGTCAAATTAGCTTTTATTTGAGAGAATTTTTAGTTCTAATTGAATTTTGTCCCAACTGGCAAAGCTCTTTGAAAAGTTTTAAATCAGTGCCAACATTTTAGACATTTTCTCATACTTCAGCGAGCTTAAACCAGTGTCCATGCATTTCTAAACAGTTGTCCTTTCTGAACACTATGCACATCAGATCGTTGGTCTTTTGGTGCTTAGACCATCAAAAGCACCTGCTTATTCATTGCCAGTCACTGTACAGTCTCCATAAACCCACTTCCCACCTCCACAGGTCTTCTCAGAGCCTTTTACTTTCTAGTTTGAGTGCTCTAAGATCAGTTCTCTTTTTGGGAAGTCTTTCACATGGTTGGCTCCGGCTGCTACTGAATTCTCTTTGTATTTCTTGTCAGGCATTACCGACTGTGTTCTCTGACTATAATTTTACAGTGGAAGCCATTGTGTTTTACTCATTGTGTTTTAAGTGTGGCACTTAAAAACATTTAAAACACCTTCAGGGTGTCAGTGAAGCATGTCTTTCCCTGGTTCACATACCACAGTCCTGAGGGAGACTCAGAAGAGCTGGTAGGTGAAAGAAATGCAACCTTCTATGGAATGATCCCAGATGCCAGTGCTGGTGCCAAGCTGTGTACCTGAGAATGAGTACCTCTTTAAGTGCTAATGTAAGAGTGAGAAATACCCAACTCTGAATTAGCTTGACCAATCAGCATGATCACTAGAAAAGAAAGAAAGGCCCCAATAACATTCACTTAGAGTGCATCAGATCTCGGTAATGAATAGTTGGTCTCTATCTACACATTCCCATCATTAATTTAAAAAAAAAAAAAATGATTAAAATATTTTTAGGGTTTATTGCTTATGCATTGTATGGTGAACAAGAATGAGTTTTGCCAAACGCATTTTGTGATTGTGTGGTGGGTCAGCTATAATTGTGACTTGGAGTACACTTAGAAATGTTTGTTCTCTAAAACACATGGTTTCCACATACACTGTCTGCTGTGATTTGATTTTTCAATGTCAAAAAATGAAAAAGAAATGTATACTGTAAAATTTACTAAGTAACACTTATCTATGGAATTTTTTGAGGGAAGAAGTAATTCCAAATGAAGACTAAGATTTGGGAGGAAGGTAGCATACCAAGTAGTTTGTGGTTTTATATTGAAATAGAGAGATAACTCTGGAACTGTATGTTTATTCAACAAGTTTAGAAAACTTTGCCCTGGGCATCAGCATATTGTGTAACAAGCAAAAATAATGTGATAGCATAAAGTCTCAGCCTTCATGGATTCTTGGTTCTTCATTATATCATATGGGCCCCCAGAGCTTATCTCATACATATATCATACTTCATCCTTTAACCCTAAAGCACAGTCATTTACTCAGCATAATAGGAAAAACTAAAGCTGCTGAGCAAAATTGATAATTGAGCTTTGAATGATGAGTAGGAAAGATCTCTTAGAAGAATAGATGATAGAGAAGAAAAGGGAGATGTTAGAGGAGAGCCCATTCCAGAGGAGGTTTTATGAAGGATAACAGCATTATACATAAATCAAGTTAAGATAAATCAGCAAAAACAGCTCAGTATTGGGATAATGCAATGGAATATTGAGATGAGTGAGGGACGCTGACAGCTGCATGCACAGAAGGGGATGAGCAAGGTGGGCGTGGAGGCCTGAGTGTCTGTGTGCCTGAGATGCATGCATGGGAGATGGCAGACTGATAGAAAACCAATGTCGAATGTAGCAAACACTAACACACTGAGTTCTTAGTCTTAATTACTGATTCAGTATGTTCACATAATCATTTGCCAAGGAAATAACAGCCAATTAATATCTGGTGTCAGATACTAGGTAGAAAAAGATAAGTCATTTTTATTAAAAAAACAGCAACACTATTTTAAACATATAGATCTCAAGAGTCAGATTTTGATTTGAGTTTTCTCTGTGCTCTGACTAGCTTCTCATTTGTAAGAGGATTCATTTCACAGGGTTTGTGTGAGGATGAAATGAGATATTGACGTTTAGGCCCAGATATGGCCAATGTGGAGTAGAAGTTTGTCCCCTTTTTATAATTTCAACTTTAAAATATTTTATGTTAGTTTTATGAGAATACCTTGTAACTTGGTTTTGAGCACCATTCCAGTGTAAAAGGTGAAAAGTTATCAGAGCTGAGTGGCTATATTAACTATACCTTTTGGCTTTTGTAAAAGGTCATATGAGAAAGGGAGTGCCCAGATGGTGCAAACAGTTAAAGGCTTGACTGAAAACCAAAAGGTTGTCCGTTTGACTCCACCTAGAATTGTTTTGGAAGAAAGGCCTAGTGATTTATTTCTGAAAAATCAGCCATTGAAAACTCAGTGGAGTTATCATGAGTCTTAACTCAAGGACAACTGGTTTGCATTTTTGGTTTACATGCAAAAAGGAATTATATTTATAGCTTCCTTAGTCTCCAATCTTTGTTCCTTAGGCCATTCATTTGGGCCTTGCTCTGAGACCCTTGACCAGGCTGTTGTATAGATAGATGCCTTCTTTGCTAGATGGTCCCCAGGGTTGAGGTCTGACCTGGTCATTTGGGATAAAATTAAATGAATCCTGATTTGTCAGCAGCATCCAAAACTTCATTAGGGGCAATCTAACCTCAATTGGTTTATAGTTGTGATATCCTGGTTTTTATGTTTTTGTTATATCTTGACTATCAGTCTACATTTTTCTCCTTTATAGTTATACTTTCTGGAATTTCTTTGATTGGGCCCTTGGCTCTTAAATTCTTCCATGGGATAAAAATGTAGCTGTCACTGCTAAATAGGTCTAATAAAGAAATTTAAAATTTGAATAAACCCTTGTCCTATGAAATTGAATGTTTCCTGCCAATTGAAAAGAGTACATTTTATTACTCTCTCACTTATTTGTTAGCCTCTGGGCATGTTTAAAAGAAAATCCCCATCAGCCCAGAGAGATACCCGTATTTGACTAGATCTACAACTTCACAACAAAGTGAAGGGATGACTCAATTATCTTCGTTCACGCCTGAATTGTCTGTGTAATCGGGACAGGGAAATGTGGACAAAGAATGCTGCCTACTGCTATTTTTAAGCTTTTTTCCTGCTGCACTGTTCGTATGCTTTGCTGAGGCCGTCACTGGTATAAATATTTTACATATCGTAATTAAGGATTTGGTTACACACTGAGGCTTTCTTAGCAAAAGGCACAATTTTGCAAATTGAATAGCAACATAGGTGATATCATTTATGAATTGGAAATGAACAACTACATCTGTGTGTTTTCAGTTCTGTGTGTTTAAACAGAAGTTCTCAATTTATTAGTGATAGTTCTGAGGGGTTATTATTGTCAAAAGCACAGGTATGTGTGGGAAGGAAATTAACTTTAATAGGATGGCAATTGATTTCTAATGATGTAAAAAGAAAATGGTCCTCTTGACCTCCGGAGTGCTTAATGACAAAGAGGAAACACATTCAACCTGGTTTTGTTATTTGTTATTTGCATGAGGCTTTCTGGTTTTGGGTTTGTTTGTTTGTTTGTTTTTTTGGCCATTTTAAATAGAAAGTGAAACCCTGACCATTAAAAATAAAACAAAACAAAAAGTCAATTAAAGGCCAAATTTCCACACAAATCGTAGAACTGTGTTTCCATGCCATGTGTTATAGAATGATAATTAGTAGGTATTTTCAATTTTCTTTCTTCTGCTCACTAAGTGATGAGTTATTTTCATTTAAAGTTAGACATCTTCCTTCAAAGGGAAAACCTGCTTTAATACCCAACCTAAAAAGACATTTCCATAACCAAAGACAGCTTAGCTATAAATAGACAATCATGACGTTATTGCATCTGAGGAGATTTCATCCCATTAGAAATTTCACTCAGAAGGTAGAGGAGTGCTTAATAATGAATGAATGTGATTTAAGGCCGCTTTATACTGATGACATTTTTCCTATAAATATTACAGAGACGTTTAAATTTTTATCTCCCGTAATTCTAATGAATGAATTTCCCTGACCCTTACTGAAAATTATACCTGTAAAGTCTGCAATTTACTGATGATTGCTTGGGCTATTAAAAAGACTTGGGTTTCAAAACATTTTCATTTCATTCATAGATTCCTGTAATGCCTTTGGAAAGATAGTTTAAAGAAGCTGGCCTGAATATACTTCCAAAGTTAACCATTGGGAGAAGGATACCTTTTCCTCAACAACTAACTTTATTAACACATTAAAAGCCTAATTGAAGTAGAAGCATGGGGTCAGGAATGAAGCCACTCTACTGTGGATGGTGTGCTAGGAAAAAAACAAAATTAAGAGAATGGTGCCGTTGTTGCTGCTAAATTTTGAAAGAGTGTGTCCAATTCACTTCTGTTTGTGATAAAAATATTCCTACTCTTACATTCCAATCTGATGAAGTATACAGACTAAAAATTGGGAGCCAGAAGGTCTTACTATAGTTATTTCCAGCCTTAACACTAAATTCTAAGTACTTGGTCCTTAGTTCTATCAAATACAAGTGAGGATAGTTCTTCATTTAGCTAGAACAATCAAATTTTCCAGAAAACTGTAACTTCTCTCTCTGAGCAATACAGAGTTTACCTTTTATTCATTTAATTTTTTCAAAGGAAAACTCTAAATTGCCAAATTTATGTAGCATGAGTGGAAACTACATCAAACACATTAACTCATTTGATAGACATTTTTAAAGCATGGCAACTAACAACAACAGTCATGATTCAATCACTGTTCCGGGAGTAGGGATGTGCTGTCGCAAAGAATGTATACACCACGCACGCTAGAATACAGGCACGAAAGTACTAGGGGAAGGGAGTAGGGAGGGGTGAATTGAGAAGTTTTCCAGACAGTATGTTAGACTGAATTTTGAAGAATGAATTGAGCTCTTTCTTGTTCATGGGAGAAAACACATTTCAGGCCCAGAGCAATATTCAAAACATCCATATTTAGGGAACATAATTTAACTTTTCTGACAGCATATGCATTCTAGGTTCATCCTTTTCCCTCGTGCCCATCCCCAGATATAAATGGCCACAGATTCCATAAATTCCATCTCTCCAATATCTCTTGAAGTTCTACACTCCTTCTAGCCATCCTACTGCCACTGCCTCGGCTCAGGTCCTCACTTTTTCTTCTCTGGCCTGGCACAGTAGCCTCTATGCATCCAGCCTTGCCTCCCTCTATCCCATTATGTACACTGCTCACAAAACAAGTATTCTAAAATGTATAACCAATCCTATCGCTCCCTTCTTTTGAGTCCACTAACTCCTGGATGAAAGCCAGACTCAAGACATTGTACAGGACCTCTTCTCTTGTCACATCCCCATATCTACACTCAGGTTCTCTGCCAAACTCATTCACTCACGGTTCTCCAAACATTTCATGCCTTTTTTGTGTCTCCCTGGTTTTACATTTGCTCTTTTCTATGCCTAAATGCCCTTAATTCGTTGTCCGCTAGCCTATATTCTGCATGTTTTTCAAGATGCATTTCAAGTATCCTCTTCTTGAAAGAAGTTTATGACTTCCTGCTTCAGTTACATGTTCTTCCATTATTTTCCTATAGTATACATTCCTCTCTTACAGCACATGTATAGCTAATTTTCTCTGTGTGTCCCTTGTTAGTATATAGACATCTTGACAGCAGGTGCTCTGTTTTCTCTCTTCATATATTTGGCTCCTAACACAACACTCCCACTCTCTGCCTGTCAGTTTGTGGTCTTGTGGTGGCGTTCATGTTACTGTGATGCTGAAAGCTATGCCACTGGTATTTCAAATACTAGCAGGGTCACCAATGGTGGACAGGTTTCAATGGAATTTCCAGATTAGGAAGAAAGGCCTGGTGATCTACTTGTAAAAATTAGCCTGTGAAAACCTTATGGATCGATCACAAAAGAACATTGTCCAACTTGCTTGCTTTGGATACTTTATCAGACAGATTAATCACTTGGTGAAGTAGAAGGGTGCAAGGGACTCTGATGAGGTGGATTGCCACAATAGATGCAACAATGTACTCGAACATGATGGCAATTGTGAGTATGATGCAGGACAGACAAGGTTTTGTTCTGTTTACATAAAGTTATCATGAATTGGGGTTGTCTCAAAGGCAGCTAATAGCAATAACACAATACTTGTATGATAGAAGTTCATATGAATGAATTAATGAGTAAGCTACTTGTTCTTGCCAGGAATTATTCCTATAACATATACTGATAACAACATCTCAAAATTTAGTTATCCTGATATTTATCTTGTTAATCTCTATACATCCACTTCCTAGGACAATTCCTAACTCACAGATTCTGATCTATAAATTCTTGTTGCTTGAATGAAGGTGGGAACCTAGGGAAAAATTTTAGATTTTTTTTCATCTCCTCTAGGATTTGGTAGGGAGGTCTGGTGGCATAGTGCCTAAGGTACTTGACTGCTAACCAGAAGGTTGGCAGTTCAAACCCGACAGCCACTCCTGGGAAGGAAGATTGGGTGATCTACTTCCATAGTGATGTTGTTGTTGTTGTTGTTATGTGCCGTCAAGTCGGCCCTGACTCATAGCGACCCCTCCTTGGGTTTCCGAGACAGTATCACTACGGAAGTAGGATTGCCCAACCTTTCTTCTGAGGAGTGGCTGGTGGGTTTGAACTGCCAGCCTTCTGGTTAGCAGTCAAGTGCTTTAGCCACTATGCTACCAGAGCTCCAAGGAGGAGTCCCTATGAGTCGGAGACTACTCGATGGTACATAACAACAACAACGGGGTTTGGTATGGATCTGCAGGAGCACTGTAGGTATCTATTAAAGAAAATTGTGGACATTATGAAGGCAGAGGGTGAAGAATAGTTGTTATCCTTAGCTAATGAGAGAATTATTGTGTATATAGAAACAAGATGCAGATTTCTGTAACAGGAGTATTAGAATAGTCTGCACCTTAGACTTTAGCATTAGATTCTCAGATTAGTGGTCCAGGCATGTGTATTTTTACAAAAAGCTCCTAAGGTGATTTGAGGATATACCCAGCTTGGTAAGTCTGAAGGAAAGAATTGTCTTGCTACAGGCTCCTGCGGTATTGCACTGCCTCCCTTGGGCCTTCCTCTCTGCCTAGTGTACTTTCTGCTAATAGTCATATTGTAGCGGGAAGAAGGAGGTCTAATAGCTCATTTTCTAATGAGGATGTGACCACTGATGACAAACCTATGTTTAGTTGTACAATTACAACCTTTTCTCATTTTCCCTTTATCTCTCTTCTGTTTTTCCTAAACTCACCTGCGACACGTAGCCTGTTGTTTCATGCTGTTGAATTTATTTTGACTCACAACGTTTCCCCATATGATAGAGTAAAACTGCTCCCACAGGGTTTTCTAAGCTAATATTTTCACCATTAAGGAAGCAGATCATCAGGTTGTGTTTCTGCTGAGTGCTTAACTATTGTGCCATCAGGGCTCCTGTAGTCTTGATAAAACTTCTGAAGTTTACCATGTTGTGCTGTTATGTGCCGTCGAGTCAGACCTGACTCATGGCGACCCCTCCTTGGGCTTCTGAGGCAGTATCACTAAGGAAGTAGATTGCCCAATCTTCCTTCTGAGGAGTGGCTAGTGGGTTTGAACCACCAACCTTCTGGTAAGCAGTCAAGTACCAGACTCTCTCGTTATTTTTATTTAAGCAAAGGACTCCTGTGTCTCTTACTCTCTTTTTCTCTAGCTGGCTCTCAAATGTTGCTTCCTGTGTCAGAACTGCTGAAGCCAAACATTGCCAAGAAGACTAGTTAAACATATGTCTTTCCAGGTTAACGATTGATTTATTATCTGATTGAATGTTTTGCCCTTTTGGATTTAAAGTAAATCAGGATCTCAAGGGACTCATAGGAAAAGGTCTAGTGTTAAATGGCTGTTTTTCATGGGTTCAAATAGGAAAGAAAGGCTAATGTGTATAGTTTACGAAGAAACACAGAGATTCAAGTTTGTTCCCCTCCTCCATTTAAAATATCATGACAGAATGAATCAAGGGATTTGAATTTACTGTACATAAAATAAAAGAGCTTGTAAAACTTCCCTTGCATTTAAAGCAATCAGAGAGAACACCACCTAAGTGGAAATGGATATGTTTGAAAAAAAATCTATAGGCTTACTGCAGAATGGTATGTTTGAGAGACTTGCTAAGTGCTTACATTAATACATCCTGAAGTGTGTTCTAATCAAACATACTATTGCATTACTTTCTATACTACTGCAAGCTGGGAAGTTTCCTCATATGTTAGTGGTTTTTAGAATCACGTGTTAAGTCCCCATTGCAGATCCATTTCATCACCTTTCATTATTCTAAAATATTGTGTTAGTTTTCACTAAGCTTTGTGGTTAGCTATTGTTATGCCTTGACATACCAGCCTGTCAATTTGGAGATGGTACATCTGTTGTCCATGCTTTGCAAATCAATATGTGCTATTTCTATAATTAGGCCCTTGGCTGTTGGTATATGTGCTGGAGGGGAGGTTACTTGCAGTGATGATAAATAGAAACATTTTCTCTGTGGAAGCTCAAATCATTTTTGTGAAGCCAAGTTCAAGGCCCGCCTAACATATGTCTATAGTGACTTGTGACTGAAATTTTACACCTGCTTATATTATAAATGAATTGGGCTAGGTATCAAGTGAATTGTTGATGGTGAAACTTGAAACCACATGGAAATTATCTGGTTTCAGGTTTGGTTTTCAAAGAGAGACTTAGACAATAGTTACAGAATGTTTGGGTGAAACTGGGCAAGTTTGTATAATTCTCCTGGCTTAAACCCAGGGCATTCTTTGTGCCTCTACCTACCTGTGACTTAAAGGTATGCAACAAAAATGACAAATGATTATAAATATCTAGGGAAAAGTTTAACGGGGGTCAGGAATAAATGAAAATGAAAGAAGTTTGTAAACACAAGTACGACATAGAAAACCTTGAGAGTACTGACTTTACCTCCTTGCCACATCCCTTTATACATTGAGGCTTAGTATTAATTCTTTCAAATTCAAATGCCACCTCTCCTGTAAAGCCTTCCCTGACTCTCCTGATCAGCATCAGGTCATTTCCTCCTCTGTGCTCCCCAAATATTTTCATTCTATCCATTTTAAAATTAAGTATGTGTTAGAATAATCTTGTTTATTTTTCACCCTGTCCTACTAAACTCTGAGCTTTAGAAAGGCAGGGGTTTAATTTATTTTTCATTTTTATTCCCAGAACCTAGCACAATACCTGCTGCAAAATGGACAGTCAATGTTTGTTAGATGAATAAATGACAGAATTGGTTGATTATCACTATTTTTGCTTAGCTAAGTAAGAAGTGAATATATACAGAATATTGAGCCATGAGAAGAGTAAAGAAGTTACTAAGATATCAGTTCTTGTAAACCCTAGTGGGCACCAGAGCTAGATAAATGTGGAACAGAATGGAGGAGAGTGAGGTATAAGCTAAAGCAAATAGTGCTGAGGACCATGACTTTAGAAAGCAGACGCTGAGTCTAGGAAGGCCAAACGAAGGAAGTCAAAAAGAGAACCGAGTTGTGTGATGATGAGTTTTGATAAAAAAGATTCATGACCAGCTATTGGTTTATCTCCATTGGGATAAAGCAAGAGGAAATGAGACAAGGAGGATTTAACTAGATATATATAAAAAAATCTATTACATTTTGTTATGAGTTACTAAAAGGCTTCACAATATTTCCTGGTCAAACTTTTTCTAATGAGTTCACACTGCCACTGAAGGAATGACCTCAAAATTCAGGGCCAATTAAACCTCTTCACAGCTTAAAACCCCTCACTGAATATTTGTTACTTCCAGCAATATTTCCTGAACTTGCCTGAGATAATAATTCCCTAGCATACTGGTAAACAATAGAGATTCCTGTCCCATTTTTTAATAACAATCTTGGCACATGGAGTCTGGGGATCTATGTATTTCAATGAGATATTTTTGTTATTCTTACGGTCAGGCACACTTGAATTTATCTTTTGGATGAAATTGAAGCTCCTTAGAAAGTCATTCTGGGTCCATTACCAGGCTCTGGATTCATTTACGTGTTCTCCCATCATGTTTCAGTAATAGTACTGTACTGTTTCAGATCTCTATTTTGTTCAATGCTGTTGTCACTACTTAAATTCTCTCAATATTTCAAAACAAAACTCAAGCAATGCTTCCTCTGGAAAGTCTTTCTGCAACAGCCACGAAAACGTTATCTTGTTGTTAGGTTGTTGTAGGTGATGTTGAGTCAGCTCCAATTCATACAGACCTTCTGCATAAGAGCTCCTAGTTCTTAGATATTAACAGAACCAAATGCCGCCTGTCCTGTTCTGCCCTTCCAACCATTGCTATGTTGGAGCCTATTATTGCAGCCACTGTGTCAATCTGTCTTCCTGGAGATCTTTTATTTTTCTCTGCCCCTCTGCTTTACCTAACATGATGTCCCTCTCTAGAAACTGGTCCCTCTGAATAACGTCTCCAAAGTACATGAGACAAAGTCTTGCCATCCTCACTTCTAAGGACAATTCTGGCTGTACTTCTTCCAAGACAAGCTTGTAAGTTCTACTTTTATTCTATCATACCCTATTTGTTCTTTATATCTTTATGTGTTTTACTGCTATAGCCAAAGCATAATAAGATTAGCAAACACGTCCAATGCATCTATAGGTCCAAGATTTAGCATCTGACGTGGCACATAATAGGTAGTCAAGAAATACATTAATCCAACCATTCATTCATTCATTTAATCACTCATTCAACATACATTGAGTTCCCATTTTGTGCTACATATCTCTTACCCATACATCTTTACTCTTTGTTAAAAGCATGAATAAAAGTTCAAATGAAACTTACTCAAAGAAAATTTTTTGGATAACTTCAGTTTGTCCAGTGATCTTTTTCACAATTATCCATAAATATCACATCATATTTATACCTCATTTTTTTTTTCCTTTTATGCATACAGCATCTATCTGACTAGAGTACAAATTTCTTGCAAACAGGGACAATTAGATTTTTTTTTTGTTTCATGAAGCACTATAGAATGAAGTGGTGGGTTTGGCTGTGGCTATATCTATAACGATAAATAAATAAATAGATAGATAAATAAATAAATAATAAATAACAAAAGATCTGTAGTAAACATGTCACAATGTTAACATTGTTAAGGTCTGAGTGACTGGTACATAAGAGTCTGGTACATAATTTTCTGATGTTTGAATAATTTGTAATTTTAAAATGTTACAAGAGTTCAGGCCCAGAATTCCCTACCTATGAGTCATCTACCCACTGAGTTTCAGAATATATATATATATATATATATACATATATATATATATATATATATTTTAGTACATGCATTTTTTTTTCCCTGAAGGAAGTTCTCTTACCTATACATTTTCAAAGAGATCTGCAACCTCAAATCATTTAAGCACAAATCTTCCAGATTTGTAATAACAATGGCCAGCATTATTGATTTGTGCAGAATTTTATAATTTAGGAAAAACTTTCCTGTGCATTAGGATGCTAATTCCTTACAGCAGCCCTGAGGTGCTATGATGGAAGACATTTGTATCTCAGTTAGTCAAATAAGGAAACTAACACTTAGAGAAGTTAAGAGCCTGGATGTGTGCTTAAGTCTCATGATTTCAAAGCTATAGCTTTTTTCACTCTATGGACCATGTGCCTTCTTTCCATAAATACCGATTTGCTTAATCTTTGAACATATGGTATAAGTTAAGCTCCTGCCAGCAGCAGACAGGCAGGTAAAACTTAAACTGCTCTTTATACTTAATGAATGAGGGGAGTTACTTTCTTTTCTCGGTCCTTTGTCTTCTATGTCCTTTGTGTGTGTATATGGAATTTCCTCCTTACACCTCCATCCTAAATGCAGATTGATTAGGACAATCCCTGGACTCTCAGCATCGGTGGTATCTGTTTGTTTACTATTGAGAAACAAACATTTGTTGAAGGCATTTCATATTCAAGGCGCTGTATTTAGTGCTAACAACTGTAGATACAAGAGCTGATACAAGCAGGCAGCTGGACAATTTAATGCCAAAGTAAACTAGCTAGTCCAGACAGCATTAGGAAATGGCAACCATCAAATCACTGTTTCAGCGATACCAGGATTGTGTATTGAGGGTCTTTAAGTGAACTGTACCCTTTGAACCAGAAATTCTACTTCTAGAAAATCCATCTCAAATAATTCCAAGCCTAGAAAATGCTTTCTGTATGGAGGAGCATTATTTAAAATTGGAGACAGTCTCAATCTCCAGCAATCATATGTAAAGTTTGATTAATCACTTAATAGATGAACAAATGATTCTTAATCTTTTTTTCTAGTACAACACATTTGAAGGGTGCAATATCTTTATCTGTACCATTGTCTCACCAATACGGAGATTTCCTGCTGAAGTCCAAAAAAAACCCCCAAAAGTCAAGCTCACAGCTGTCGAGTTGATTCAACTCTTAGCAACCCCTCCTTGGGTTTCCCAGGCAGTATCTCTATGGAAGTAGATTGCCCAATCTTCCTTTCAAAGAGTGACTGATGGGTTTGAACCGCCAACCTTCTGGTTAGCAGTCAAATGCCTCAGGCACTATGCCACCAAGCGCTCCCGCTGAGTCCTAAGAAGAGTTAAATCAAAATCTTTGAGGAAGACAGAGGTTATAAATTGAAAGCCCATTTCTTGACGTTCTGCTACACTGTTCTATCGTGGGATAGAGAATATTCTTCTTGTTGTTAGTTGCTGTTGAGTCAGCAGCAACTCATGGCAACCTTATATATTAAAAAAAAAAAAAAAAAAAAGTATTACTCTACCATCCTCATGATCCTTGGTATGTCTGACTTCACTGTTACGGGTATTGTATAAGTTCATCTCATTTAGGGTTTCTCTGATTTTCTCTGACTCTCTAGTTTACCAAAGGTGGTGTCCTTTTCTACTACTGGTGTTCCCTGACACTGGGACCAAAGTAAGTGAGGCAAAACCTCTCCAGGGCATGTTCTTACTTCCCGGAAAATGAATGATTTTTGATACAAGAAAATACTTATTTATCTTTTGTTTTTGATTGCCTGCAATTCCTCCTAGCTGTTCTTTTAGAAATGTCATCTCTTGTTCCACTGGGAAAGTGCTCTTCCCAAACTGTTACCATTCTTAGGGGCCATCAATCATAGTAATCTGCCCCAACATAGTGACTGATCCAGGGTCAATCAAACCCTCTCCTGAGAATTATAGAGCCCCTCATCCTCTAGCGTTCTAAATTGAGAGGATGCTAACACACTCTCTCACTTCTTGCTACATTGTATGCATATTTCCTGTTTTAGAGGTGAGAATAAGACCTGATGTACCTCTTTTCTTCCAAGTTATGTAAGTGAATGAAATTATCTCTTTTTCCTTCCTTCTTCTTTCCCTCTCTCCCTCCTTTCCTTCCTTCCTTCCTTTTTGTTTAAGTTAACTCGATTTTGGCTTCTGTCACTTATCACCAAAAGATCCCTGACTATGACTAGTTAGTCTGGATTAGACCTATGTAAACACCCTAAAAACAAGATAAGAAAACCAATAAAACCCTCCAATTCAGCAAAACTTTATTTTACTCATAGAAAAAATATTGTATGGAATGGTTCCAAAATAATGATTATTTATTTAATACAGATTATTTTTTTTCTTATTCTTTCTACTTCCCATATTTTTCTCCCACATTTCTATAATAGGTATATACTTCAATTTAAATTATACAAAGCAGCACTCATGACACAAGTGCTTTGGCACCATGGCAACGTTGGAGAAGAAGAAGGGGAAAAAGAAGGGACAGAGGAAGACAGTAGGTTCAGATTGATTACTGAGTACTATATTGTTTCCTCTCTCCTTCCAAATGCTTCTTGGGGAAATATGCTAAGCTCTGCTGAAATGTGTAAGTTACATGCTGTCAAACATCTATAGCTGTCATAAAGGTTCGTAGTGGAAAATGTTAAATTGACGTTTGTTCCTGAGGAGTGCATAGGTGCTTTATTGGGAGAGCATGTCGGGTAAACAGAGGGAAAGGTTAAAAATGAAAACTTTTATTTTAAGAGATAACAAAGAGTAAATATCTTGGTAAATCTTACTAGACTTGTGCAATGTTCTGACACCACTAGAGTTAAGCTGCCAAGAGAGATAATCACTGGGTCAAGGCTAAGATGGCCTATCTCAGCAAGCTATCCACAGTTTAATCCTCATAACCTATTGTTAGATAATACTTGACTACTACCTCAGGGGGAGTGCAATGGCTGTGATAATTTTTATGTTTTCTTAGCTTTATCAGCAACTGACAGAGCCTTGAATATAGCCTATGTTAGGTTATATTTCTTTATCTGAGAGGAGCTCCAGGTTCTGGGGTCCTGTGGTGTATAATAGTCATCCACTCTAAACCAAGTGAAGATAACAGAGCCTCACAATAGACTGTAATAGGGTTAAAGCAGCATTGGTTTCTGAGTCTTGTAGGCAATTTGCTAGCAAAGTACAAGGCATTTAAAATTGAGCTGAGGGTTATAATATAATGGGACTCAATCTCATTGTGAAGAGATGAATGGAGTAGGTCTCTCCAAACTAAGGTAAAAGGACTCCTTTAAAAAAAAAAAAAAAATCACCGTTGGAAATTTGCAAGGTAAATTCAGACTTGTTATTCTTTGAGCTGTCCAGTCAATTTCAACTCATAGTGACCCCAAGTGACAGAGTAGAACTGCCCCATAGGGTTTTCTTGGCTGTAATCTTTAAAGAAGGGGATCACCATGTCTTTCTCCCACAGAGGCACTGGGTATGTTTGAACTGGCAACCTTTCAGTTTACAGCCAAGCACTTAACTCTTTGTGCAATTGTTGTTGTTATGTGCTATTGAGTTGGACCGACTCATAGCGATCCCTCCTTGGGTTTCCAAGGCAGTATCACTAGGGAAGTATTTAGGGTTTTTAATTCCAGATAGCCTTCAATTAACCTAAGAATTGTGTTCTGAAACCTGGATTCCCAAAATAAACAATATTAAAACATGACATAGGAAATGTGAGTCAACCTCCTTTATGGTCCTTCCCAGCCTTGTGTTTCTGAGACACACTTTCGTGATAGGTTATAAAGTTAATTTTCACATAAATGACAAAACACTTTATTATTTAGCCCTGTGTCAGGAAGATTTTTTAAACACAGATTTCCATCAAGCTTTGTCATGAACCTGAAACTCTTCCACAATCGACTATCTGATCTCTCAGCCTCTAACTCCACCTTACCTATTTGGGCCATCCCCTGCTATTGCATGACTACCACCTTCATCGGCTACCTTGAGTCAATTTTGACTCATAGTAACTCCATGTGAGAGAGGGTTTTCTAGGCTGCTCAATAGGGTTTTCTAGGCTGTAAGCAGCATCACAATAAATGGAGAAAAGATTGAAGTTGTCAAAGATTTCATATGACTTGGTTTTATAATCAACATCAATGGAATCAGCAGTCATGACATCAGAAGACATATTGCATTGAGCAAATCTGCTGCAAAAGACCTCTTTCAAGTGCTGAAGAGCAAAGATGTGTCCTTGAAGACTAAGTTGCACCTAACCCAAGCCATGGTATTTTCAATTACCTCATATGCATGTGACAGCTGGATAATGAATAAGGAAGACTGAAGAAGAGTTGATGTTTTTGAGTTGTGCTGGAGAAGAATACTGAAGGTACCATGGACTGCTAAGAGAACTAACAAATCTGTCTTGGAAGAAGTGCAGCCGGAATGTTCCTTGGAAGCAAGAATGGCCAGACTTCGTCTCACCTACTTTGGTCATGTTGTCAGAAGGGACCATTCACTGGAGAAGGATATCATGCTTGGTAAGGTGGAGGGTCAATGAAAGAGGGTAAGGCCTTCAACGAGAAGGATTGACACAATGGCTGCAACAATGGGTCAGGTATAGCACAGGACAGGGCAGTGTTTCACTCTGTTGTTCATAAGGTTGCTATGAGTCAGAGACGACTCGATGGCACCCAACAACAACACAGTTTTCACAGGAGCAGATTGCCAGGTCTTTTTACCACAGAGCCATTGGATGGGTTCTAACCTTCAACCTTTCAGTTAGCAACTAAATGCTTAATCATTACACCAGCAAGGCTCTTTAAACTTCCAAATATTTCTTAGTATGTATTTTCATGTTTCTGAGACTTTATTGAACATATTCTTCTATGACTACAAAGCTTTTCCTCATTCTTTTTCTGAGAATGGTAGCACATAATGGGGCAGGAGAGATGCGTGGAAAGTTCCCAAGTCATGGTAGCAAATTTGAACTTTATTCTGAGGGCAGAACCTGGAGACATAGACTATCTTAGATCTCTCTCTCTCTCTCTCTCTCTCTCTGATAGCTGTTTGGGATTTCCTTCTATTATCCGGGGTCTGTGATTTCTGATGGGTGGGGACTGTATAACATATCCATTAACTTAATAAAATCTCCACTTTACAAATGAGAAGACTGAGACAAATATGAAGTGATAACCTAGAGTCAGCTGGCTAGCAAATCTATCACACCATGCTGTATTTAGACTATATCAATGATTCCATCTCACCTATTTCTTTTTTTTTTTTTTTT
>NW_006921908.1:58809-61911 GCF_000298275.1 Orycteropus afer afer | reverse complement strand
GTAGTAACAAGAAGAATGTCATACCTTTTCAGTCTTGCAGGCCCCGAGTGTCCTTGGGGTTGCTGGAAAGCAGAACGTGTTCTTAAGCCCCAGAAATCTGCAAGAGCGCTGTCTCTTTAAATATCCCAAATAGTCAAGCTGCTTTTTAAACCTTCAAAATGGTGGCATCCTCCGGACCAGCAAAAGTCCACAGCTCAGCCCACCTTTCTCTTCACCTTCTCCATTTGTTCTCCAGCCACCGTGCACAGTCCTCCGTGCAGTCCCTGATTAGCAGGGTGATTTTTAGGTTAATTCTTAGGTCCTACCACCACTCAGGAATTTCCCAGCTGTCTGTGCTGGCAGGGTCACTCAGGTCGCTGCCAGACCGCAGCTCTGTGTGTCTCCTTTTTTGGTATTTTCACACAAATTCTTCTGCTAGTTGGGGTTTAGTCCACTTTTGTATCCTTCCCTTCAAGGCTCAGGGGTCCAAGATTATCTTCTGTGTCTGTGTTAATTGGTTTCCCTTTTCTTTGTTGAAGAGGGTCTGTGCAGTCCTTTTGCCTAGTCTACCATCTTACTGGCCTCAACTATTTCTTGACACTTTGCTTCTCTGCTTTAATATTGTGTTACAACTTATGTACCTGCATATTTTCATATTTTTCTTCTTCTCTAAGCTGAAGTCTGTAAGAATGTGTCATTCTTTTTCCTTGCAGTAGTGCTAGTCATATTATACATTGGCAAAAAAAAAAAAAAAAAACACCTAAATTGTTGTGGAATGATTTACAGGTAGAAGATAACTTGATTTAAAAGCATATTTTCAGATATTGTGCATATAAGATACATTAAGTCTTCTTCCTACCCAATTTAGAAGTTGAAGCAATTCTATTCCCTATTTTAATTTAGAATTTGAATGACAGAATGGTGACCAGCAACATTGTTGTAGCCAGAGAGAAAAATTAATATTTAAAATGCATTGGGAATTTGAGAAAAGTTCAGGTGTGATTTAATACTGTTGGTACTTTCTATCTAAAGAAAAGAAAAATAATCTCTGAATGTATGTTAGAAAGGACAGGCTTTAAGAAAATTCCAGAAGAAGAGTCATAGGTGATATTGCATCATAAGCAAGATATGAATTTATAGTCTCCGTATTTAATTGTTAATGAAGTGTTTACACATGTGAAGTAGGTATGAAAAATAAAGTTATCTTTCCATTATTTGGAATTCATTGTTTTTAGATGACTGAGCCTACATCTGAACTCTAAGACTTAAACAACAGATAAAAAGTTGGAAAAAATTCCCTTGATTAAAAAAAAAAAATAAATAAGGTAGATAGGAAGTGAAGTAAACTTTATCAGCTAGTATGTTTCAGCCACGTTGCTAAGTAGTTTTATGCATTATCATTTTTGACCCTCATAACAATCCTTTCAGAAAGGAAATGTAATCTTCACTTTGGAGTTGAATAAACTGAGTCTCACAACTAATATATAAGTGGCCTATAAAATTAGTCAATGATAGAACCAATATTCTCATCCAGAATTGACTCTTATTACTGTAACTTTTACTGAGTAACAAGATGACTTCAGAAGAAAATCAATTTTTCTGGTCTAGAGAAAGTAATATTGCAAGAGGCTGAATGTATTATAATGGTTTCATATTTATGCAAAATGAGATATCCTGTTCTACTGAAGCTGAAGTTACAATTACAATAAGTCCCTGGGTTAAGAACATCTGACTTACAGACAGCTCATACTTATGAATGGACTGCCATAAAGCCTACTGCATTAAAAATTTGAGTTAAATGCAATGGTTCTTAATAACGAATGCACAGATTACATTGTGATGCTCACAAAAACATTGAGAACCTTCAGTGATTCGTTAGTTTAAGGAAAGAGAGTACTGTCCACCCTTTTCAATCCAATCACTTTGCTCTTAACAGGGAAAGATTGCCCAATAACCAAGGTAAGCACATACTTAGGGCATCAACAAAACAGGGACACCAATTGGCCAAAGCAAAGATCTGTAGATACCAAGCAGGCACAACACTAGGAAAACAAGTGCCACAGTGGAAAGTAACTGGTAAAGCACTAAATGGAATTGATACCAGCTCCAGTGTATGAGAATCTCCTAGTCAGAAATAAAGTTCTCAGGATGTCATCAGGCTGCCCACGTGCAAGGTTGTTTAAGCTACAAGGCCCCTACCACTTCAGCATCTTTGTTAACATCTTTCTCTTATGGTTACCCCCTGTGTAATTGAAACTCATTACCTCAGTGAGTCTCTGGAGGTGTGATAGTTGGAGTTAGGTGTCAACTTGGCTGGATCACAATTCTGAGTGGTTTAAGCAATTGTGATGTGGATTATTCCCATGATGAGATCAGATGTATATGTTTTGAGCAGCCAATCTGTTGAAAGGGAGTTTCCCTAGGGGTGTAGCCTGCTTCCAATATATTTATGGACATCTTGGGAAAAGAGATACTCTTCTGTGGATCGGGATCCACAAGAGATCCACTGTCGTGCTGCCTACAACTGTCCGTGAGTGATCAATCCACCATTCAGCCTGGTGATCTTCTTCATCATTCATTAGAGTCAACAGCCAGTATACTGCCTGCCTCTCACCCTTGAGCTCATCAGCCCTTGCAGCTATGTGAGTCGGGAAAAACCACCAGCTTGATTCTTGATCCAAGAACTTGAGACTTCCTAGCTTTTATAAGTGTGTGAGCCATTTTCCTAAGGCAAACTTTTCTCTCTCTATATATAAGCTATATCAGTTTTGCTTCTCTAGAGAACCCAGCCTAATACACTTGGTGCTGAGAGTGGAGTCTTTCCTCAAGGGGACCTGACCTCCCCTTCATTCAAGGGGTTGTGGGTCTGTCAACTGACACAAGTCTGGGAATTGATTGAGAGGCCATGACTCTGTATTCTGGTGATTCAATCTAGACTGCTGTTCATGTGACCTAGAACTCTTCTGTCTATATAGATCAAATCAATATTTAGTAGGTTTGCCATGTATTTCACTCCTAGGAACACTATGCCTAAGTAGACAATGCCATAATTCCACACGAGTCAGAGTATTCTAAACACGGTTTTGACTCTGCTGTCTACTATGGTAACCATGCCCACCTTGT
>NW_006921908.1:47596-58634 GCF_000298275.1 Orycteropus afer afer | reverse complement strand
CAATCCTACTTCTGTAGTGATACTGCCTTGGAAACCCAAGGAGGGGTCGCTATGAGTCGGGGCCGACTCGATGGCACATAACAACAACAACAACAGTTCAATTAGCACAGTTCCCATTGTCAAATCCGGCTTATAAAATAGCAATCACATCAGTTTTCAAAGATGCTGGGGCTCCCTTTACAAGTTTGTTCTTCACCATACTAGTGAAATGTGTGTTCTCTGAACTCTCTATTTCTGGCTCTAGGGGTCTAATCTGATAAATCCATTCTAACATGGCAATTTCCCTAAGACTCTGGATACCTTCTTCTACATTATACCAAGGCAGGTCTGGTACTTCAACTTGACTTAAGGTAGGCTACCACACAATCCATGCTTCATTAACCAACCAAATAAACAATTAGATCCTTTCCTAACCTGCCAAGCTGAGACACAGAATGAAGAATCCATACTTAGTGGACCTAAGTCAATGAACTCAGACCAATCCAATGTTACATTCCTTTCACCATTATCCCACACCCTCAGTAGCCATTCCCATATATGTTTTCCAGGTTTCTGTCTGTACAATTAGCAAAATCAAGTAGGTCTTTTCGGGTGTAGCATACCACCTCCTCAGTCACACTTTGTATTTCACCTTTGGGGCTCATTTTAACTTATCTGTAGTTATAGGTCTAGCAGCAATAATGAGTGGTTGGGGAGATTCCTGAGAACATTCAGCAATTTCTCCATGGCATCTTCTTCAGGCAATGACCCAGCAGGAACTGATGGGTTAATCCCATCAAACCGAGGTGGAACGGATAATGGTTTTATAGTATTCCCTTCAGATGGGAGGGATTCAACAGAATTTACAGGCTCCAAATTCTCATCTTCCTGTCTGTCTGCCCACATGTCTCCATTCCAGGTTTAAGGATCCCATTTTTTCCCAATCGGTGCTCTCACTTTATCTTCAGACACCATTCTGTATTGACAATTCAATTGGCGTTGTAATTCAGCCACCCTTACAATAAGACTCTGGGTTTGGTTTTCAGCAATATCAGCTCTGTTGCTAGAAGAAGACTTTCTTTCAGAGCACACAACTGGAAACATTGAGGTGTTTTATGCAGTGCTTGAGCTGTGCCTCTGAAGCCTTGAACTCATCTCGCTCTTTCACCACTTTGTCTAGTGTAAGAAGGACCAACCAACCAGCTTCCTTATACTCTTCATGCTGACAAAATTGCAGAAAAGTATCAAATACGCAATCACCCAGACCCTCACTTCTCAAAAATACTTGATCTATTGGTGGTGGTATTTTGTATATTTATGTTGCCACCTCATGCCACAGATTAGCAGGGCCCTCTTTACTAATGGAGGTAGAGTCACCAGTGCCTTTATGATTAATCAAATTCCCTGAAGGACAGTGGTGAAGGGAAATCCTCCCAATGGGCAGAACTCCACTTTGCATGGAACAAGAAATAGGCAGATGTACAATTGTATACAGAGTCATGGGCTGTGGCAATGGTTTGGCCAGATGGTCTGGGCCTTGGAAGAAGCATGATTGGAAAATTGGTGACAATGATGTGTGGGGAAGAGATATGTGGATAGATTTCTCTGAATGGGCCAAAGGAGTAAAGATATTTGTGTCTTATGTGAATGCCCACCAAAAGGTGATCTTGGCAGAAGAGGACTTTAACAATCAGATGGATAGGATGACACATTCAGTGGAAACCAGTCATCTTTTTTCCCCCAGCTACTCCTGTCATTACTCAATGGGTTCATGAATAGCATGGCCATGGTGGCAGGGATGGAGGTTATGCATGGGCTCAGCAACATGGACTTCCACTTATCAAGGGTGATTTGGCAACCATCACTGCTGAATGTCCAATCTGTCAGTGACAGAGACCAACATAGAGTCCATGACAGGGAATCATTCCTCAGGGTGATCAGCCAGCAACCTGGTGGCAAGTGGGTCACACTGGACAATTTCCATCATGGAGAGGAGAGTGTTTTGTTCTTACTGGAATAGATACTTCTTCTGGATATGGATTCATCTTCCCTGCATGCTGTGCTTCTGCCAAAACTACCATGTATGTCCTTATAGAATGCCTTATCCACCATCAGGGTATCCCACACTGCATTGCTTCAGATCAAGGGACTCACTTAACAGCAAATGAAGTATGGCAATGGGCCTATACTCATGGAATCCACTGATCTTACCACATTCCCCATCATTCAGAAGCAGTTGGCTTGATAGGACAATGGAATGGCCTACTAAAAATACAATTATGGCACCAGCTAGGTGGAAATACCTTGAAGGGTTGAGGCAATGTTCTCCAGGAGGCTGTATATGCTTTAAACCAGTGTCCAATATATGGGGCTATTTCTCCAATAGCCAGGATTCAGGGGTCCAAGAAACAAGCAGGGGAAATGGGAGTGCTACCACTCATAATTACCCCAAGTGATCCACTCAAAAATTTTTTTGCTTCCTATGCCTGCTACCCTATGCTCTGTGGGTCTGGAGATCTTAGTCCCAAAGGGAGGAACACCCCCACCTATAGACACATTACTGATTGCATTGAACTGGAAGTTAAGAATGCCATCCAGCCATTTTGCCTTCTTCATGCCTCTGGATCAACAGACAAAGAAGGGCATTACTGTACTCTCTGGTGTAATAGATCCTTATCACCAAGGGGAAATTGGATTGATATTACATAATGGAGGGAGGTAAAGAAGAATATGTCTGGAATACAGGAGATTCTTCAGGATGTCTTTTAGTACTACCATGCCCTGTGATTGAAGTCAATGGAAAATTACAGAAACCCAATTCTAGTATGACTACTAGTGGCCCAGACCCTTCAGGAATGAAGGTTTGGGTCACCCCACCAGGCAAAGAACCATGACCAGCTGAGGTACTTCCTGAGGGCAAGGGAAATTCAAAATGGGTGGTGGAAGAAGGTAGTTCTGAATATCAGCTATGACCACATGATCAGTTGCAGAAACAAGGACTGTGATTGTTATATTTCTTCATTGTATATGTGAATCAAATATTTTTGTTTCCTTCTGTTATGAACTATGAAATGTAAACAGTGTTATTGTGTTTCAGTTGTATATGTGTTAGTATATCATGTTAAGTGCAAATAAGACTTTATAATCGTCCTTGTTTAGAGATTATATATGGTTAAGGAGATGTGTACAACTGCCAAGTTAACAAGGGGTGCACTGTGATAGTTGAAGTTGTGTGTCCACTTGGCTGGATCACAATTCTGAGTGGTTTAGGCAGTTGTGATGTGGGTTATTCCCATGATGAGATAAGATGTATATGTTTTGAGCAGCCAGTCTGTTGAAAGGGAGTTTCTCTGAGGGTGTGGCCTGCTTCCAGTATATTTATGGACATTCTGGGAAAAGAGACACTCTTCTTTGGATCGGGATCCTGTTGTGCTGCCTATAACTGTCCATGAGTGAACAATACAACATTCAGCCTGGTAATCTTGGATTCATCATTTACTGGAGTCAATAGCCAGTATACTGCCTTTCAACCTTGAGCTCATCAGCCCCTGCAACTACGTGAGTTGGGAAAAGCCTCCAGCTTGATGTTTGATCCAAGAACTTGGGACTTGCCAGCTTCTATAAGTGTGTGAGCCATTTTTCTAAGATAAACTTCTCTCTCTATATAAGCATTACAGGTTTTGCCTCTCTAGAGAACCCAGCCTAACACAGGAGGGTGTACTATTTTTTTTTTTTATTATAAATAAGAGGTAGGAGTGGGCTATAGACTTTAATTCTTGCTACATTCATCCAATGCATAACTGGCTCCAACATAAGTAGCTACTGGGCGAAATCAACAGATAACAAGTCTGACTTATTTTGAGAGAACTGTCTTATACAGCCATATCTGGTGATTCAGCAAGTACAGCTAGGAGGGTCAGCAGTGGTCTTTGCCATGATACAAACTAAAGGGTATGCTCTTGTACACGTTCTGGTGAATAATGAACGGAACTGTCAGTCCCAGATAACATGCAAATGTGAGGGAACTTGAGGAAGTCAACCACGGCAATGAATTTAACTATGTTACTTTTTAACTTTGTAGTATTTATGTACAGTTATGTCCTAACTTCAATAAGCAGTAATATTTATAACTTCACAGAGGATATGGAACATCCCCTTCTGACCTCCTTTACATTCACAAGACTGATTCCTATAAGGCAGAAGTCAGACACACTAGCAGCACCTACCAAACTTTAACCAATTTTGACTCCAACTGTCCCTTCCATGGCACTCACTTCTTCTGTGTTGGGTTTGATAATACATTACAATGGCCACACAGAACTCACAGACAATACTCACAATTATGAGACTTATTAGGGAAGTAACAGGTTACATTTCAGGTTCAGGAACTCCCACAGGACACAGTTCTTTGATCAGGACAGTCTCTTCTCTGTCATACCCACAGGGACACCTCTCTTTGGCCCTTGACCTCTCAGTCTGGCCTCCACTTGGCTCAGACAAGTGTTACAAAGCTCTTTTAGATCTGCTGATTGGTGCACCTAGGTACACCTCACTCTGCCATCAAGCCTACTGCCCAAAGGGCCTTAGTTTTCTCTCTCCCTGGGCTGGCAAGCCTGGGCTCTGTCTTGTACTATTCTCTCAGTTCTGCTGCCACTGCTGCCACTTCTGCCACTGTCTCTCTATTGTCTCTCCACTGTCTTTTTTCTGTCATCTTAGCTCAGGGATCTTAGGTCCAAGGGTGTGCTTCACTCCTGGCCCTTTTCTTTCTTGATGACAATGAGATCTCCCTTTCCTGGCTTTGAAATGACCCATTTTAAGCCTAGTAAGATGGCAAAACTGACCAATCCTCATATTAGGGTTTCATACACTTTATTTGCACAGTCCCATCCCCTCAGAGTGCCATGTACCTTATTTACATTTTTATAAGCTATCCAATTTCCTTGGTGGGCCACAAACATCTTATATTTGCATAGTTCTACCCAGTCCTCTGGTGGGAGTCACAAAAACC
This sequence comes from Orycteropus afer afer, assembly GCF_000298275.1. Classification (NCBI taxonomy): domain Eukaryota; kingdom Metazoa; phylum Chordata; class Mammalia; order Tubulidentata; family Orycteropodidae; genus Orycteropus; species Orycteropus afer. Next base: position 53,647 of record NW_006921908.1, on the reverse strand, counting down.
CTGGCTAGAAGAGCCATAAAAAATAATTCACTGTGCCACAATAACTTTAAGATATATTGGCATAAATGCATACACTAGCAATCATTTAATATAACACTGAAACTCACTGCCGTCGAGTTGAATCCAACTCATAGTGACCTCTTCTTGGGTTTCTGAAGTGATATCATGACGGAAGTAGATTGCCCAACCTTCCTTCTGAGGAGGGGCTGGTGGGTTTGAACTGCCAGCCTTCTGTCTAGCAGTCAAATGCCTTAGGCACTACACCACCAGAGCTTCTAATATAATACTATTATGTGTAATAATTTAATACTAACATAACAAATGACCCCAAAATACTAGAAATATTAATTTAAGCTAACATGGAAAGTTTTAATTTGTGTTGTTGTTGTTGTTGTTATTATGTGCCATCGAGTCGGCCCCGACTCATAGTGACCCCTCCTTGGGTTTCTGAGGCAGTATCACTACGGAAGTAGGATTGCCCAACCTTCCTTCCGAGGAGTGGCTGGTGGGTTTGAACCTCCAGCTTTCTGGTTAGCAGTCAAGTGCTTTAGCCACTATGCTACCAGAGCTCCTTAATTTGTGTATCAAGTGAATTTTGTTTTGTTATTATCTATTGGATGGGACAGAGTGCTTGATATCACTCTACATATTCTAGTAAATGAGATATTAGGCATATTTAGAGGATGCAAAATTAATATTTCTTTATCATCCAAAATATGTTTCTGTTTTGCAACAAGGAATGTATTTCTAAATTTGTCTTCCAAGAAAACAACGAAGGGTGTTTTTCAGAACATTACATTTATATTTTATCAGAACATTACATTTATATTTTATCAGAACATTTATGTATCTCCTTTTAAAGGAATTGAACAATTTCTTGAGGAAATAAATTCAGTGAATATTTAGATTATAAAAATTATATAAATGTATTTTATTTTCCATTTCCCTCAGACTGACTTTCTTTTAAGAAATTTATTAATATTATTTTAAAAGAAGCTGCATCATGTGTAGCTAAGACACAGACACACATGTCTAGATATACATACACATCTATACACACATATAAGACACACACATGTACACATATAAACACACATATATATAATCTCACACATTCCATTCAAATACTTGATTAAGCAGAGAAGGGGGTACCACAGATTATCAGTGTTTAAGGTTCTCACATGCCTTAAACCAGCACTGGCCATTGCCATTGTTTTGAGTATGTAATTTTGTAGTTGGATTAATGTTTCCTCTTATTTATGTTTGTAGCTATGCATATAAATCATAAATACAATGCTATTGTTGGTGATGCATCAAAGAAAAGGAAAATGATCACAACTGAAAATGAAGTGGGAATAATAACATGACCAGAAAGAAGTAAAACACATCAATCATTAGAAAGACATTAGGCTACAGTTGGTCAAAGTTTGAACAATTTTAAAGGATAAAATGAGAACATTGGCGCGTGTGAAAGGCTCCCCACTGATGAAAGCTATAATTATTGTTATGCAACACGGTGATTTAACTATTGAAGTGAAAAGGCTATTGATAATTTGGCGGTTGCTGTTAGGTGTGGTCCAGTTGGTTCTGACTCATAACAGAATGAAACACTGCCTGGACCTGGCACCATCATCACAATCATTGATTGCTATGCTTGAGCCTATTGTTGCAGTCACAATGGTTAGATGATCAAAATCAGCATAAAGTGACTATCAGCCTCACTTTGGTGCAAGGAAAGGCTCCAAGATTTTTCAGTGGTTTAAAGCTGTACGTGAACCAAGTGAAAAGGATTGTAATAAAAAATTTGTCACATATAGAGGTTAGTTCCACTACTTGTGTGTCAGTTTGTCATACTTTGATGGCTTGCATGTTGCTGTGAGGCTCGAGGCTATGCCAGTGGTATTTCAAAGACAGTGAGGTCATTCATGGTGGACAGGTGTCAGTGGAGCTTCCAGACTAAGACTCAGAAGAAGGAAGGGACCATCCACTTCTGAAAGAATTGGCCAATGAAAATCTTATGAATAGCAATGAAACACTGTCTATTACTGGAAAACTTTATGAATAGCCCTGAAACATTGTGTGATATAGTGCCAGAAAATGAGACCCTCAGGTTGGAAGGCACTCAAAATACAACTAGGGAAGAATTCCCTCTTCAAAGTAGGCTGACCATAATGATGTGGCTGGAGTAAAGCGTTTGGAACCTCCATTTGCCAATGTGGTATGACTCAAAATGGGAAGAAATAGCCACAAGCATCCATTAATAATTGGAACATGGGATGTACAAAGTATGAATATAGGAAAACTGAAAGTTGTCAAAAATGAAATGGAATGCATAAAGATCGATATAGGCATTAGTGAGCTGAAATGGACTACTTTTGGCCATTTTAAATCAGATAACCATATAATCTCCTATGTCTGGAATGACAAATTGAAGAGGAATGGCATGGCATTCATCATCATAAAGAATGTTTACAAATCTATCCTGAAGTACAGTATGGTCAGTGATAGGATAATATCCATACACCTACCAGGAAGACCAGTTAATACTGCTATTATTCAAATTTACATACCAACCACAAAAGCTAAAGATGAGGAAACTGAAGATTTTTACCAACTTCTGCAGTCTGAAATTGACCAAACATGCAATCAAGATGTTATGATTATTACTGGTGATTGGAACACAAAAGCTGAAAACAAAGAAAATCACTGGTAGTTGGAAAATATGGCCCTGGTTATAGAAATGACAATGGAGATTGCATCATGGAATTTTGCAAGACCAACAGTTTATTCATTGCAAATATCTTTTTTCAACAATATAAATGGCAGCTACACATGTGGACTTCATCAGATGGAATACACAGGAATTAGATTGACAACATCTATGGAAAGAGACAATGGAGAAGCTCAATATCTTGAGCCCAAACAAGGCCAGGAGCAGACAGTGGAACAGCCCATCAACTGCTCATATGCAAGTTCAAGTTGAAGCTCAAGACAATTTAAAGAAGTCAACAAGAGCCAAAATACGACCTTGATTATATCCCACTTGAATTCACAGACCATCTGTAGAATAGATTTGATGCATTGAACACCAATGACTGATAACTGATGAATTGTGAGATGACATCAAGAATATTATACATGAAGAAAGCAAAAGGTCATTAAAAAGACAGGAAAGGGAACAAAGACTAAAATGGATGTCAGAAGAGACTCTGTAACTTGCTCTCGAACAGAGAGCAACTAAAAAAAGAGGAAGAAATGACAACATAAAAGCTGAACAGATGATTTCAAAGAGCAGCCAGAGAAGATAAAGTCAATTGTTTTGAAATGGGCAATCACCTGAAGTTATACATCCAAAAGGTAAGAACACCCTCAGTGTTTCTCAAGCTGAAAGAATTGAAGAACAAAAATCAAGCCTTGAGTCGCACTGTTGAAAGATTCTATGGGCAACCTTTTGAATGATGCAAGAAAAATCGAAAGAAGATGAAAGAAATAAACAGAGTCACTGTACCAAAAAGAATTGGTCGATGTTCATCCATTTCAGGAGGTGGCATATGATCAAGTACCAATGATACTGAAAGATGAAGTTGAAACTGCACTGAAGAAATTGGTGATAAACAAGACTCCAGGAATTGATAGAATACCCAGTGAGATGTTTCAACAAATGGATACTGGCCTGGAGGCACTCACTCATCTATGCCAAGAAATTTGGAAGACAGCTACCTGGCCAACTGACTAGAAGAGATTCATATTTTTATCCATTCCTAAGAAAAGTGATCCCACAGAAGGTGGAAATTATCGAACAATATCAATAAATCACACAGAAGTAAAATCTTACTGAAGATAATTCAAAAACGGTTTCAGTAGTATATTGACAGAGAGCTTTCAGAAATGCAAGCTGGATTCAAGAGGACATGGAACAAGGAATATCATTGCTGATGTCAGATGGATCTTGGCTGAAAGCAAAGAATACCAGAAAGATGTTTATTTGTGTTTTATTGACTATGCAAAGGATTCGAATGTGTGGATCATAATAAATTATAGATACCATTGGGAAGAATGGGATTTCCAGCACACTTAGTTGTGCTGAAGAGGTACTTGTATGTAGACCAGGAGCCTGTCATTCAAACAGAACAAGGGGACACTGCATGGTTTAAAATCAAGAAGGGAGTGCATCAGGGTTGTCCTTTCACCATACTCATTCAATCTGTATGCTGAGCAAATAATCTGAGACACCAGACTATATGAAGGAAATGTGGCATCAGGATTGGAGGAAGACTAATTAACAGCCTGAGATATGCAGAGGACACAACCTTGCTTGTTGAAAGTGAAGATGACTTGAATCACTTCCTCATGAAGATTAAAGACTACATTCTGCAGTATAGATTACACCACAACATAAAGAAAATGATAATCCTCACAACTGGGCCAATAAATAGAGAAAAGATTTAAGTTTTGAAAGATTTCATATTACTTGGATTCACAATCAACACCAGTGGAAATATCAGTCAAGAAATCAGAGGATGTATTGCACTGGGCAAATCTGCTGCAAGAGACCTCTTTAAAGTACTGAAGAACAAAGAGGTCTCTTTGAAGATTAACGTGTGCCTAACCCAAGCTATGGTATTTTCAGTAGACTCATACACATGTGAAAGTTGGACAATGAATAAAGAAGATTGTAGAAGAGTTGATGCTTTTGGGTTGTGGTGTTTTTGAAGCATACCAAAAGTACAATGGACTACCAGAAGAACTAACACATCTGTCTTGGAAGAATTGCAACCAGAATGCTCCTTGGAAATGAGAATGGCCAGACTTCATCTCACCTACTTTGGTCATGTTTTCAGAAGAGACTGCTCTCTGGAAAAGAATTTCATGCTTGTTAAAGTGGAGGGTCAGTGGAAAAGAGAAAGGCTCTCAATGAGATGGATTGACACAGTGGCTGCAGTGATGGGCACAGGGGGTCATTCTCTCCTTTAAGGCCTATTATTTACTGTGGACCTTTTCATAAGCAGTCAAGGATATCAAAGATGATGTGATGAGCTTAAGAGAGTTCTGGAAGAATTATAACATCTATTATGCCATCAAAAATATTGCTGATTTTTGGTATGAAATGAAACAGTCAAATATGAAAAGAGTGTGGTACAAATTGTACCCCCCGTTTACACATGCTTTTCAGGTGTTAACTGCTGACAACATTGCTGAAGCCAGGCAAGCTATGGTTGATACTGGTAATCAACTGCAGTTAGACAGCCGTAAAAATGATGTCATAGGGTTACTGGACTCCCATGCCAATGAACTAGCCAATGAGGACTTTTGTTACTAAAGCAGCAGGTGCTAGCATTTGAGTAAGAAGACCAGGAGCAAAAAACTCCAGAACTGAAAAAGTTTTTGACAAAAGAGTTAGATGAAGCCTCTTATTTCATTTAATCAGGGATGGAAAAGTTAGGGAAGCAAGATCCTAATACAGAGAGGTTCACTAAAGTTTACTCTGTACTTACCAAGGGGTTGCTACAAGGCCATATATGATGAGGAAAAGAAAAGCTCTGTATAAACTTACGTTGATGCCTACTTCAAGAAATTGACTCCACAATTAAACCCTCCTCTCCTGTGGCAGAATCAAACCCTGCCTCTTTAGCACCAGGGGTATCCTCTCCAACACTAGATTTTTAATGTTCAACAGTAGCTATCTCTCTATCATCTTCTGCATCATCCAACCATTAATGTCACACTGTAACTTCACAAATGCCCCTTCTGGTACGCAAGACATCCATTGAATGAGAGTAAGTGTTAACCTTTAATTATAATCTTTTTTCTTTTTTTTTCTTTCTAAATTGTTTTAAAGGAACTCTGGTAGTGTAGTGCCTAAGGCACTTGACTGCTAACCAGAAGGCTGGTGGTTCAAACCCACCAGCCACTCTTCGGAAGGAAGCTTGGGCAATCTACTTCTGTAGTGATACTGCCTCAGAGACCCAAAGAGGGGTCTCTATGAGTCAGGTCTGACTCAACGGCACATAACAACAATGACAAATTGTTTTAAAAACTGTTTATTTTTAT
>NW_006921908.1:45959-47001 GCF_000298275.1 Orycteropus afer afer | reverse complement strand
TATATATATATATATATATATATATATATATATATATATAAAACTAAGCTCACTTAGTTTTATATATAGGCACTATGCCACTAGAGTTCATATCTATATATAAAGGTAAAATACATACTGTGTTCAAAGACAAACATTTGACTGACATTAAATAACAGCCATATATACCTGTTCTTACTTATCTATAAGTTCAACTTAAAGACAGATTTAGGAACTGATCTCATTCATAACCTGGAGAATGCCTGTAGATCATTTGAAAAAGAAATTAGAATATATTGCTTTGAATGATGGTGGAGTGGTGGAGTCTTCTCTGGAGAACAAATAAAGAAAGCATCAAAGGCCTGCAGCTTTCTCTCTAGAAGGAAGTGTCCAACATGATGAAGGTTTCAAATCATCCTCAACTTTTTGACTTCAGTTTATTAGTGTACTGTGTATTTAACGAGCTTCTTTAGAGACTCCAGGGAAGAGAGCAATTAATACTGCTCTGCTGTATAGGATAGCAGGACTTCTGTTGGAACAGCTGTTTGTTGATCCAGCTGACATTCTCTTTCATCCACCCATCCATTGTTCTCCTTAAACAATAGGGAGATAATGTGAGTTTTACTCACTCTAATGAAAAGGGTAGTGTTTCTCTCCCTATAAATATTTTCAAAAGCCTTGATGATTCATGAGATTTGCACAAATACATTTAGCTGAAAGTAAGTGTATAAGGCATTTGGAGATTACTCTGCCCCTGGCATTACAGAAAGGGGAGGGCACCTACATTAAAAATAACTCTGCTTATGCTTTTAAGGCAAACATGCTCTTCATTACTCTCTTTCCTACCCCAACTTTCCCCTTGAAAAAATAAATCATCCACAATAAGACCTGACATAAGAGAAAACTGCATCTTGGGTGGGCATAAAGGAAATCTTACCTGAAGCAAAGATGACCCTTAAAAGTTCTTTTCAACTCCATTATTCGTTGAACTAATCTAAACATTGTTTATGAAGGAAAATAAAATATGGATGAATTTTCAAATGAATAAAGCAGCAAACACCTA
>NW_006921908.1:45194-45699 GCF_000298275.1 Orycteropus afer afer | reverse complement strand
TATTCAGGATGAGCTTAAATAAAGCCTCCTCAAAGACCTTTCCTGACCAACCCAATATAAAGTAGCTACTTAGTCACTGTCATGTGCCACAGTTCCAAGTCTCTGGCTAAATTTTGTTACTGTTTATTTATTTAATGTTTACATCTAGAAGATATATCTATGAGAGTGGGGTCATGTCTGCTTGCCTTAACTCTACATACCTACTAGTTAGAACAGAGTTTACCAAAAATTAATATGGTTGTATAAATGAATGTGTGGTGTACCAGCAGGGAACATACTGCAAATGTCCATGAATAATTCCATATTATACAAATAACACATGCATGGAGAGAGATAGACATATATCAATTATTTGTCAAAGAATTTATACTGATAAGTGAGAGTGAGGAAGCACAAAATTTGGGTGGATTTCCTCAAAATAAAACATATTAAAAAGATATCAACCCCCATTGGGTTTCCGAGGCTGTAAATCTTTATGGAAGTAGATCACCCTGTCTTTCTTCCA
>NW_006921908.1:44490-45094 GCF_000298275.1 Orycteropus afer afer | reverse complement strand
TATTCAGGATGAGCTTAAATAAAGCCTCCTCAAAGACCTTTCCTGACCAACCCAATATAAAGTAGCTACTTAGTCACTGTCATGTGCCACAGTTCTAAGTCTCTGGCTAAATTTTGTTACTGTTTATTTATTTAATGTTTACATCTAGAAGATATATCTATGAGAGTGGGGTCATGTCTGCTTGCCTCAACTCTACATACCTACTAGTTAGAACAGAGTTTACCAAAAATTAATATTGGTTGTATAAATGAATGTGTGGTGTACCAGCAGGGAACATACCGCAAATGTCCATGAATAATTCCATATTATACAAATAACACATGCATGGAGAGAGATAGACATATATCAATTATTTGTCAAAGAATTTATACTGGTAAGTGAGAGTGAGGAAGCACAAAATTTGGGTGGATTTCCTCAAAATAAAATATATTAAAAAGATATCAACCCTCATTGGGTTTCCGAGGCTGTAAATCTTTATGGAAGTAGATCACCCTGTCTTTCTTCCAAAGAAGATATCGATGAGTTTATTCTATTACTTCTTTTAAATCTGCCAAAAGGTTTTCCTATAGAAAAGTCCCATAGGAGTGAGTTCTCAGTATCCTTG
>NW_006921908.1:23187-27697 GCF_000298275.1 Orycteropus afer afer | reverse complement strand
TTCTAACACTGTTGGAAACATCTCTTAAATAATAAGTTTGTCACATTAGTGATTAAACAGTTGCCCTTGAGTGGTGATGTGAGGCTATGATATTACAAATAGCTGGTATTTTGAATGTCTGAGATATTTTGCAGTGGAAACTACAAATGGATGTAGCTCAATATTCTTCCCAATTTTGAGTGTTAAAGTATGATTGGACCATCACAATTTTCCTTAACTTGGCTTGTAGTGCTCCGAATAATCAACAGTAGTCTTCAGCATCATTTAATTTCTCTTTATCTTTTGTCATTAAGACCATATTATTTGTGAAATAGCAGGGTTATTAGGTGGTAATTGAGAAGAAAGGAAATGAAGAAGGGGAAGAAAAAAGAAAAGGAAGGATGGAAGGAGGAAGAAAGGAATGAAAGGGGGAGTGAGGGAGAGGGAGAAGAGAAAGAAAAGTAGGAAGAAAAAGGAAGAAAGGAATTAGAGAGGAAAGAAGTACAAAAGGAAGAAAGAAAAACTGAGCCTCAGGTTAAAGGCTTATACTTGGCACTGAATCCTTACAGCATTCTGAGGTATGGCTTTTACTCTTTTTATTGATTTATCCATCTGTGTGGGGCTCAAAAAGGGAATATTTGATTCCAATAGGTCATTGATACTCTGAGCATGAAGTTGCCCAAAGTCTCCATATCTCATTTCTCTCATTGGTTTGTATTTTTGGCTCTATTTCCTGCCTCTGATCCATAACCATCACAAGCATACTGTGTGGGATAATTTTAGCCACAGGATTCAATATCATTTTTAACTACAGATGGCTAGGCAATTAGGTAATTTTATTTCTCTAGCAGCAGCCTGTCAGAGTAGCTCTGATAAAGCCACTGTAGCTGGAGGTCAGTCACTTGCTAAGGGCTCAAATCATTTATATTCTTGGGCATAAGCTACCTTAACTGAAAAAGCAAGGAGGCAGAATATAGTTGGATGTAAGATTCAGGCTTAGGACCCAGACTGCCTGGATTTGAATGTCAGTTCTGCTATTTACTAGATGAAGTATCTTTGGGAAGATGCTTACCACTTCTATATCTCCATTTTTCTCACCTATAAAATAAAGACATGCATAGAAGAAATGACAATGTAAGAGAGCTGAACAGAAGATTTCAAAGGGCAGCTCGAAAAGGTAAAGTAAAGTATTATAATGAAGTGTGCAAATATCTAAAGTAAAAAAAAGCCAAACACTCTGCTTTGAGCTGCCTTGAGCTGAGAGAACTGAAGAAAAAATTCAAGCCTCAAGCTGAAATATTGAAGTATTGTGTGGACAAAATAATGAATGATGCAGAAAGCATCAAAAGAAGATAGAAGGAATACGCAAGTCACAGTAAGAGAAAGAATTGATCTACATTCAACAATTTCAGAAGGTAGCATATGATCAAGAACCAATGGTAGTGAAAGAAGTCCAAGCTTCACTGAAGGCATTGGTGGAAAAACAAGGCTCTGGGAACTGATAGAATGCCAATTGAGGTGTTTCAACAAACAGATGCAATGTTAGAAACACTCATTTGTCTATGCCAAGAAATTTATAAGATAGCTATCTGGCCATCAGATTGGAAGAAATCCATATTTGTGCCCATTCCAAAGAAAGGTACTCCAACAGAATGCAAAAATTATTGAGCAACATAATTTATATCACAAGCAAGTAAAATTCTGCTGAATGAAATTCAAAAGTGGTTATAGCAGTATATTTACAAGAGCTTCCAAAATTTCAAGCTTGATGCAAAAAAGGACCTAGAGCAATGGATAGGGATTGCTGATATCAGATGGATCTTGGCTGAAAGCAGAGAATACCAGAAAGATGTTTACCTATGTTTTATTGACTATGCAAAGGTATTTGACTGTGTGAATCATAACATATTATGGACAGCATTGTGAAGAATGATAATTCTAGAACAATAAAGGTAATATTTTATGGCTTAAAATCAGGAAAGATGTGTGTCAGGGCTGTGTCCTTTCACCATATTTATTCAATCTTTATGCTGAGCAAATAATCTGAGAAGCTGAACTATATGAAGAAGAACATGGCATCAAGATTGGAGGAAAACTCATTAACAACCTGTGATGTGCAGATGATACAACTTTGATTTCTGAAAGTGAAGAAAATTTGAAGAACTTACTGATGATCAAAGACTAGAGCCTTCACTATAGATAACACTTCAACATAAAGAAACAAAAATACTGACAACTGGACCAATAACCAGTATCAGGATAAATAGAGAAAATTTGAAGTTGTCAGGGATTTATTTTACTTAGTCCACAATCAACACTCAAGTAAGCAGCAGTCAAGAAATCAAATGACTTATTGCATTGAGGAAATCTGTTGCAAAAGACCTCTTTAAAGGGTTAAAAGGCAAAGATATTTCAAGGGTTAAAGGGCAGAGATATCACTTTGAGGACTAAGATGTGCCTGACTCTAGCCATGGTGTTTTCAGTCACTTCATATGAATATGAAACCTGGACAATGGAAAAAGAAGATCATAGAAGAATTGATGCCTTTGAATAATGGTGTTGGTGGAGAATATTGAATATACCATGGACTGCTAGAAGAATGAACAAATCTGTGTTGTAATAAGTACAACCAGAAAGCTCCTTAGAATCAAGGCTGAGGAGAGTTTGCCTCACATACTTTGGGCATGTTATCAGCAGGATCAGTCTTTGTAGTAGGGCATCCAAACCCACTACCAGCAAGCCAATTATGACTCACAACAGCTGCCATTGAGTTTCTAAGACTGTAAATCTTTATGGAAGTACATTGCCTCATCTTCTTCCTGTGAAGCAATTGGCGGGCTTGAACCACCAACCTTCTGGTTAGCAGCCACATGCTTTACTCACTATGCCACCAGAGCTCCTTTAGTAGGACACCATGCTTGGTAAAGAAGAGGGTCAACAGAAAAGAGGAGGACCGTCAATGAGATAGATTGGCACATTGGCTGCAACAGTCGGCTCAAACATAGCAACTATTGTGAGCATGTGCAGGACTGGGTGCCTAGGCAGTATTTTGTTCTGTTGTACATTGGTTTGATATGAGTTGGAATCTGCTTGATGGCACCTAACAGAAAGAACAAAATAAAGATGATAATGTTGTTGCTATTAGATACTCTAGAGTTGGCTCCAATTCATAATGACCCTATTTCCAACAGAATAAAACACTGCCTGGTCATGAGTCATCCTCACAATCCTTGCTATACCTGAGTCCATCATTGCAGCCACTCTGTCAATCCATCAAGCAATGCTATTTTTAATAGCCTTATATGCATAAGAAAGCTAGACAATGAATAAGAAAGATGGAAGAAGAGTTGATGCTTTTGAATTGTGGTCTTGGCAAAGAATGCTGAAAATACCATGGACTGACAGAAGAATGAACAAATCTGTCCCAGAAGAAGTGCAGCTGGACTGCTCCCTGGAAGTGAGAATGGCCAGACTTCATCTCATGTACTTTGGTGATGTTGTTAGAAGTGACCATTCCCTGGAGAAGGATATCATGCTTGGTTAAAGTAAAAGGTCAGTGAAAGAGGGGAAGTCCCTCAACGAGATGGATTGACATTGACACAGTGGTTGCAATGATGGCCTCAGGTATAGCACGGATCGTGAGGCTGGCACAGGACCGTGCAGTGTTTTCTTCTGTTGTATGTGTGCTATGAGTCAGAGACAACTTGAAGGTACCTAAAAACAGCAACAATATGGAACAAGCAAAATGCCATTTTTGAGTTGCGGAACAGTTAAGATTTGAATGGCAGTCCTGCCTTACTTTGGCACACTTTTTTTGTGATATTATATTACAAATGTTGAATAACCAGAACTGGGTCTCCTAAGAACCAAGACTTGAGTGCTTATTCAATAGAAATGAGTAGAAGGTGGTAAAGAATGTGAATGGATGTCTTAGTCTGAATATTTTCCAAAAGTAGAATTTCCAAGGCTATTGAAATCCTTGTAAATAGATTAGAATTATGCCCTTCTATGCCTGTACATTTCCAAGATGAGCAATCTATATGGATTAGAAATTTATATAGATTAGACACTTCTGTGATCAGAGCTGCTAACAAGAAGGGCTCTCATCAAAATGCAATATATTATGTAATTTTTGTGGGAGCTTGTGGTAGCCAGCTTTTTTATTTTTTTCTGTATCATAGAAAGTAGATCTAGTCCTATCATTCCAAGTTACCACTCATCTCCAAATTTGGATACTTTGAATGCGATATAAAATTTTTACTTGTTCCATTTCTGAAATTAAGTGAAGAGAAAGGAATTCTTTTTGTTTCTTTTTTCAATAGCCAGGTAAGAAACAATGGGAAGTAGAGGTCATCCTGTTGGATTAGGAATTTAGCCTTCCTGATGCCCTATGCTTATCATTTTACATGCTTCAGCCCATGACTCACTGATGTGAAATGTTGATGACTTCAACACAGGGGAATCTACATGGTTTGTCCATAGCCAGCGAGATTAGAGCTCATTCCTCTGGAAAAAGGACAGAGGTGTCTGA
>NW_006921908.1:20123-20582 GCF_000298275.1 Orycteropus afer afer | reverse complement strand
AAACTTTCATCTCTAAGCATTTGCCTATACTAAGTATTTCATATAAATAGTATCATACAATATTTGTTCTATTATTTCTGATTTTTTTCCCCTCAGGATAACATTTTCAAGGTTCAACTAGGTTACAGCATAGATTAGGATTTCTCTTGAAGGCTGAAATAATATTCCATAGTATATACATACCACATTTTGTCCTTTCATCTGTTGATGGACACTTGAGTTGTTCTTACCTTTTGGATATTTGATTCCCTGCTTTCAAGTCTCTTGGATATATAGTTAGTAGTAGAATTGTTGAATTGTATGGTAATTCTTATTTAACTTTTTGAGGAACTGACAAACTGTTTCCCATAGCAGCTCCATCATTTTATATTCCCATATGCAAAAGAGGAGGACTTTATTATACACATCCTTACCAACACTTGTTAGTTTCCATTTTTTTTTCTGATAATAGCCATCATA
>NW_006921908.1:17931-19123 GCF_000298275.1 Orycteropus afer afer | reverse complement strand
TATTATTAGTTGAATTGTTTTAGAAAGTTAGAAAGAACCTAGACAGGTAGGAATATTCTCATAAAGTAGCTAATCCAATAATTTCTGATTGAAGTGGAAGAAAATATTTGCAGATTTTACTGGCTGTCATTATGAACCTTGAGATGTTGGAGGAATACTCTCTTCAATCTTCTGACATTTATCCAAGAATATTTAGCTCATAAAGACTATTCTCTGAACAATAGAAGAATAAGATGCTGGTGTGAAATTTAAAACTATGGATTATATTGTTGATGATAAAGAAATCCAGCATTATATTCTTAATGGTAAAGAGATAATCACTACCTATTAATTATATTTTTAATGGTAAAGAAACTACTATTTAAATAGTTAAAAAAAAATTTAATACAGGATTTGAAATAACTCAGAATACTTAGAATTCACTAGGATCTAAGTAACTAAACCTAATATCAGCTGTAGGTATTGTGACCAAAGAAACATATTTGTTTAGTGCTTTTTTAAAGTAATTTTCACATATAAGTAGTGCCATATATACATATACATATACATATATATACACACACATACACACACACACACACATACACACACATATATATAGAAACATTTGAACCACTCTTCAGTCTGAATTGGTTTGCAATGATAACAAATGGAATGACTAAAGTGCCCAGAAATACCAATCTTTAATGGTAGCAACATCCTTTCAGCACTCAGTAGGTTTCCATTGTCTTCTGGATAACTTTGGGAAGTGTTTGGTTCATCCACATTTCTCATTTTCCTTTTAGACTTGTAATAACTTGCAATATATCCTTGAACCATACTTGTAAAATATATTTCTAGTTAAATGGAAATTTCTGGTGCCAAGAAACCATAAAAAGATTTCCATAAAATATTTTTTTGACACTAACCACCAAAGCCAAAGATGAAGAAGTTGAAGGTTTTTACTGACTTCTGAAGTCTGAAATTGACCAAACATGGGATCAAGATGCATTGATAATTACTGGTGACTAGAATGCAAAAGTAGGAAATAAAGAAGCATCAGTACTTGGAAAATGTGATCTTGGTGATAGAAATAACACAGGAGATCACATGATAGAATTTTGCAAGACTAACAACTTATTCATTGCTAATACTTTTTTTCACAATATAAATGGTAACTATACACATGGACCTTGCTAGACCAGATATGCAG
>NW_006921908.1:16528-17703 GCF_000298275.1 Orycteropus afer afer | reverse complement strand
TTCAAAAGGTCATCAAAAAGACAGGGAAAAAAAAATCCAGAATAGATGTCAGAAGTGACTTCAAAACTTGCTTTTGAATGGAGAGTAGCTAAAGTGAATGGAGGAAATGATTATTAACAAAGCTGTACAGAAAATATCAAAGCATGGCTCTAGAAGACAAAGAAAAGTATTATAGTGAAATGTGCAAAGACCTAGAGTTGCAAAACCAAAGGGGAAACCACACTTGACATTTCTAAAGCTCAAAGAACTGAAGAAGAAATTCAAGCCTTGAGTTGATTTTATGGGCAAAATATTGAGTGATGCAGGAAACATCAAAGATATAAGGGATACACTGAGTCACTGTACCAAAAAGAATTGGTGGATGTTCAACCATTCCAGAAGGAAGCATATGATCAGAACTGATGGTATTGAAGGAAGAAATCCAAGATGCACTGAAGAAATTTGTGAAAAACAAGGCACCAGAAACTGACCAAATACCCACTGAGATCTTTCAACAAACAGATGCAATGCTGAAAATGTTCGGTCATTTATGCCAAGAAATTTGGAAGACAGCTACCTGGTAATTGATGGGAAGAGATCTTTATTTATGCCCATTCCAAAGAAAGGTAATCCAACAGAATACAAAAATTATCAAACAATATCATATACAAGTAAAATTATGCTAAAAATAATTCTAAAAAGGTTTCAGTAGTACATTTACAGGGAACTATCAGAAATTCAAGTCAGATTCATAAGAAGATATGGAATGAGGGATATCATTATTGATGTCAGATCAATCTTGGCTGAAAGCAAAGAATGTCAGAAAGATGTTTAACTGTGTTTTATTGACTATGGAAAAGGCATTCAATTGTGTGGATAATAACAAACTATGGATACTATTGAGAAGAATAGGAATTCCAGACCACTTCATTGTGTTCATGAGGAACCTGTACATGATCAAGAGGCAGTCATTTGAACAAAAAGGGGAATACTATTTGGTTTAAAATTGTGACAAGTGTGTGTCAGGGTTGTATCCTTTCACCATACTTACTCAATCTGTATCCTGAGCACATAATACATGAAGTTGGACTATATGGGAAGAAAAGCATGACATTAGAGTTGGAGGAAGATTCATTAACAACCTGAGATATGCAGATGACACAACCTTTCTTGCTGAAAGTGAAGATGATTTGAAG
>NW_006921908.1:14717-15438 GCF_000298275.1 Orycteropus afer afer | reverse complement strand
TTCACAGGCCATCTTTCCTCTGCAGTATTTTTGGGAGACTGAAAAAATGACTACAGTTCTTCTCATTACTATAAACATGCTCTTTAGAAATGCAACCTTACTGCTCCTCCCACAAATAAATGGAATCTGTTTTTCTACTGCTTGAATCTAAAAACAAAACAATGAAAACCTCACTGCTGTCAAGTTGGATGCAACTCACAGTGACCTTTCCCTGGGTTTCTGAGGTGGTATCACTATGTAAGTAGATTGCCCAATCTGCCTTCTGAGGAGTGGCTGGTGGGTTTGAACTGCCAACCTTCTGGTTAGCAGTCAAATGCCTTAGACACTATGCCATCTAGGTTGGCCATATGATTTGCTTTCACCAAAGAATAGTTAGCAAATGTGATGAAAGCAGAGTACTGAAAAATGATTTCACTTTGGGGCTTATTGTCTTGCTGATTTTAGGAATACTGAGACAACAACCATGAGCTTCTGGATGATGAGAGTACATGGTGAAATTATTTCCATTACTCCAACTGATATCAGAGGCCCTGCGTGTTGTGAATGGTTAACAAGCTCAGCTGCTAATGGAAAAGTTGAAAGTTGGAGTCCAGGTAGTGATACTTCAGAAAAAAGACCTGGTAATCTTCCTTTGAAAACTCAGCTATTGAAAAGCCTATGGAGCACCTTTTGACTCTTATGTATATGAGGTCACCAAGAATTGGAATTGACTTGACAGCAA
>NW_006921908.1:7211-8327 GCF_000298275.1 Orycteropus afer afer | reverse complement strand
TTTTAATGGTAATTAATCTACCTTCTTATTTCCTTTTTAAGCATTAGTAATATGTGAAGAGGCTTAATGCTGGTTACTTTCTGGTTATTATACATTTTCAAATTACCATATTATGTTCTTAGGCCAGTCACTACAGAAACTTCGTGTGTTTCATGGCCACAACACTAT
This sequence comes from Orycteropus afer afer, assembly GCF_000298275.1. Classification (NCBI taxonomy): domain Eukaryota; kingdom Metazoa; phylum Chordata; class Mammalia; order Tubulidentata; family Orycteropodidae; genus Orycteropus; species Orycteropus afer. Next base: position 8,159 of record NW_006921908.1, on the reverse strand, counting down.
TCCATGCTAACATTGTTGTTAGTAGGTTCTGTTGAGTAGATTTTGACTTACAGTCACCTTAAGTGATAGAGTAGAATTACCCCATAGGTTTTTTATAGACTGTGTGTAATCTTTACTGTAGCAGATCATCAGGTTGATAGCAATTATTCAAACGTAAATTTCCTATGACATAGAACTGAGTATGAGTGAGTTCTTTACTTCTCCCTGGTTGATGAAGAGTCGTTATCCTCTATTCTGTCAGCACTCTTTGGGGTAAATAGGGAAAGTCTGTGTGATTTTCCTTTTAATCATCTCCCTTATTTGTTGAGGATGCTGAATCAGGTCATGCGAGGATTCCATAGCTAATTGGTAAACTTAATTCCTGCTGTACAAAACATAGGAGTCAGTAGTTCTCCACCCCCACCCCAACCCCTACAATGTGCCATATATTTTGGACAGTTATGTTCTGATGTCTCTATCCCATTTCCTGCTACAGGTATAACTTTCTTCTTATTTACCAGTTCCTCTGTTTGACCTTAACTGCATTTGTCAATCTCTTTCTCATATATTGTCATTGGGAGTTAAAAATTTGTTTTACTTTCATTAAAGCAAAGATTGCATTTTTCTTTCCTGCTCTTACTTTGGGATTGTGGATTATTTCTTTGAGATTGTGCAGCCTGATCTTTGTATCAGAATTTAAAAAATTATAATATTTAATCATCACATTTTTATAATGGTGATCTGACTTAATTCAAACTGCTGTGTAAAATATGGATTTTGTTTTCAAAAGATTTTTCTTCCTCACTAATGTATTCCTTTGTTGCCATTGAACATTAAAGGATAGGAAAATGTCAATTTGATTTTTTCCCAGTGAAATTGAGAGATCAGATTCTCTAGGAATGATTTTCTTTTTATTCAAGTGTTGATCTTCATCTTTAAATTTGCTTTAATCATGATTTAACATATATC
>NW_006921908.1:3293-6166 GCF_000298275.1 Orycteropus afer afer | reverse complement strand
TGAAACGCAAATTGGGGAGTCTACATAAATGCTAGATTAAATGCTGTCAGTAGCTCTGGAAATTAAGGCTGCAAAAACGGAAAGCAATAGGGCCACTCATAATTACTATGCCTCTTGAATTCCAGTAATTTATGGGAAAAGAAAGCAAATCTAGTTACTCATCCTCTCTGTGAATGAAATGTGCTCTGCACTGCAAATGCAAATTATTATCCCTCATCTAAATGATTGACTTACTGATATTCTACCTCCCAGTCTCAGCCTTATGTCACTGACAATGAACAGGCTTAATCTAATGATAAAATGTGTTCTCTGTTATATTTGAACTGGAGTTTATTCAGAATTGTGTGCTTTACAATAATATACAATAAGGATTTTTATGTTTTTACATTTCTATAAAGGAATATTCAAAAGTAAACATTACTATACTGGCTCCTCAAGGAGACTAATGTGAAAGGCAGAATATAAGTTAATGGTTACTTTTTCCTGAAGAAGAGGCTCTGTTCTGGTACAGTGGTTAAACATTTGCCTGCTAACCAAAAAGTTGGCAGTTTGAACTCACCAGACTGTCTGTGGAAGAAAGATGTGGCAGTCTGGTTCCATAAAGATTTATAGACTTGAAAACCCTATGGGGCAGTTCTGCTCTGTACTATATGGTTGCTATGAGTTGAAATTGATTCAAAGGCAACAAGTTTGGTTTAGTTTTCAGTTTTGTTTTCTTAAAGAATTTACTTACTGGAAAAGATTCACATCAGACAGTAACACCCAATTCGTGGCACTACTATGTGCCCATATTTCAATTATGAATTAGTACACCACACACACACACACACACACACACATATGCATGCATTCATGCATTTTTTTTTACCCTCCAGGGTAGAATCACTTTGAAAAAGTCAAGACATAAACAGAGGCAGCTGGACAATGAAACAGAATATCAGTAGAAGCTGAAAATGATAAGATGCAAGGGAGTACATTGAAACCATTCCTTTTCTGGCAAAATTGTGGAATAATATTCTAAAATTATAAGTGATGCTTATTATTTTAAATACTGAAGCATTCTTCACTTTAGAACATTCTGATAGCAATCTACCTGAAATGTTTTACATATACAAACCCCTTACTTTGTAACTTCACTAATAACCATAAACTAAATTTTGCTCCATGTCTCAAAATTATAGTTACATATAATTAAAGTTATTCAAAATTGAAGTTATTAATGTCAACCATGTCAGAAAACAGAGAGACCTCAGGTAAATTCTTTATATCTGTTGTCGTTAGATGACATAAAGTCAATTCTGTCATAGTGACCCTAAGTGACAGAGTAGAAATACTCCATAGGGTTTGCTTGGCTGTAATCCTTGCAGGACCAGATCTCCAGATTTTTTCCTCACGAGCCCCTGTGTAGATTTGAATGGCCAACCTTTTGGTTATCAGTCGAGTACTTAACTATTGCGCCATTAGGGCTTCTTTCTTTATATTTAGCAATCTCTAATATTTTTGAGTTTGTGCCTATTTTCCTTTTTTTTCTTCTGTCTTCTCATGTGCAACTTGAGAATTTTCTACTCATTTTTCAGTGGGCTAGGAAATTAGGTATCAGGTAGGCATGTGTGTATACATGTGAATGTGTTTGCATGTGAATGCATATATGTATGTGAGTGTGTGTGTATGCGTGCTTACATTTGTGATTATGTGTGAGTATGTATATGTGTATGGGTGTTGCATGTGCTGGGTTCCTTTAGTTAAAGGAGCAAAAACATTACTTAAGGCCTTTAACTGCTAACCAGAAGGCTGGCAGTTCAAACCCACCAGGCACTCCTCAGAAGGAAGATTGGACAATCTATTTCATAGAGATCCCTCCTTGGAAACTTAAGGAGGGATTGCTATGAGTCAAATTGACTCGACGGCACTGAGTTGTTTTTTTTTTTTTTTTAAATACTTAAAATGCTAGGGAATTTTTTATTAGACTGCATATGTAAATAAAAATGCAAAAATGTGTCCCAGGTGAGCAGGCCTAAGAGAATCTAGCAAAAGTCAAAGAATTAAAGGCGACTAGACTGTGATTAGGGAATTAGAATATCCTTTTGGATCCAAAGATATTCAGGCTAACATACTACCTCCCCATCCACAGGATTCCTGCAAAATAACTTGCCAGTTTGACCCTACTTACCTACTCATTTACCTTCACCTTCTTTTATTTGTGCTGGTATTTCTACCAATTACTCTTTTTTTTTTTTGGATATCAAACCACACCTTAGAGAAAATGTAATTAGTTTGCTTAGTCCCTATGACTTATGGAAAATGTTTATGCTAAACCATTTTAGAAGACTGGCCAGCCTATGAGTTGACTGCTTTTGGTGCCCTTGTTCAATCATGTAAAGCCAAATTTATTTGCTACCAACATAGTTACTCACTGAGATGGAATGCCTTAGAAATGAAAGGTATTTGAATATTGGTAGACATTATGAGTCTTGGCCAGTCCAAAAACCACAGAAACAAATTACTTACGACTGATTAAAATGAAACCACTCTAGTGGCTCATTTGTTAAAGGTATTTTTCAACAACAACAAAAAGTTCAGTTTAAACTCACCAGTGCTCTGTGGGAGAAAGATGAGGTGGTCTGCTTCTGTAAAGATTTACAGCCTTGAAAACACTGTGAGGCAGTTCTACTCTGTCCTATAAGGTTACTATGAGTCAGAATCTACTCACTGGCAGTGGTGTTGGGTGGTATTTTAAATGACGGTAAACAGTTTTGGAGTAAGACTCTCAGAAAATGTATCAACAGTGAATTTGTTTTGTAAATATATATTTTGACTTCTCAGCATCTTTCATTTTTCCCATAAAGTTGAGTGCTCCTTCTTTATATTTTACA
>NW_006921908.1:0-2328 GCF_000298275.1 Orycteropus afer afer | reverse complement strand
GATACTGCCTCGGAAACCCAAGGAGGGGTCGCTATGAGTCGGGGCCGACTCAACGGCACATAACAACAACAACAACAACAACAACATATTCTCCCCAAACAAGTAAAGAAAGATACTACATTTAACTTATTTGAACTGTATCAATGCCATGTAGATAAATGTGGTTTCCTTCAAAGTAATGGGTTATACACAGTCAGACACAAACCCAGGACTTACACACTTAAATCAACTGTCAATAATGCCCCTAATTCCACTTTTTAGCATGAGCTAAAGTGGTTTGTCCATTGTGTTGAGGAGACTATGTTTTACTCATCTTTATATCATCAGCTCTTGTGGCTTAGTGCCCAAGGCATTTGACTGCTAACCAGAAGGTTGGTGGTTCAAACTCACCAACCACTCAACAGAAAGAAGATTGGGAAATCTACTTCCATAAAGATTTACTGCCTCAGAAACCCAACGGGGGTTGCTATGAGTTGGATTGACTCGATGACAGTGAGCTTGGTTTGTTTTTTTTATCCTCAGCATAGTACTTGACTAATGTCAGGTATTCAGTCAATTTGTTGAAGAAATTGATGAACCAATAACTCAGAGACATTCAACTAATCTGTAGCTTTTCATTGTAGTCAATTACACAATCATTCAAGAAGAGGAACTTGGGTGTGGCTGTAATCAGTAGTCACAGAATTCAAATTTTTCATAAAATTCACCTTGTCTATAAGGGGAATGGACTAATGACATGAATTTCATTTGTAGTACATAATCCTCCATGTGTTTTTTCCAGTGTTGACAATAAATATCTTATTCTCTGTGTGAAAAATTTCTTTGCACTTGGTATCAGTGTCCAAACTTTGATCCAATCTTCTTGTTTCAGTTTTTACTTTTACCCATGGATTTGATGGCTTTGAATGACAAGAACTTGGCTTAAAAGGTGAGTGATCTTCACTGAAGACAATCTCTGATCTTCTTGACTGATTGAAAGGGCTGCATGAAAATAGCTCCTTCTCTAAAATACTACATGCTATGTGTCTCAAATATGGCCTGTAAGATGGTTTTTTTTTTTTTTTTGGATTTTCTTATCTTCTGGTGGTAATGGATTTATGCCTGGTCATCCATATTGTCTTTTATTTTGTTATTATGTATTATGCTTCAATCAATGTCCATAAGGGTCATTGCTATCTCATGGATTTTGGGATAACCAAAATCCTAGATGGTGGTCTAAAGGGGAGAAAATGTTTACTTGAGGGCATACAGAGGAAACACACTTAAACAGAGATTATAATTTATGGATGAAGTGGGAAGCAAAAGGTCAAAGCTGTTGAAAGATTACCAGCCTATGTAAGATTGGAATGTGAGCAGTGTTATAGATTGAATTGTGTCCCTCAAAAATTGTATGTGGTAAATCCTCACCCTTATACCATGGATGTAATCCCATTTGAGTATAGGGATTTCTTTATTATGTTAATGAGGCCATATCACTATAGAGTGTGTTTTAAATTAGTCACTTTTGAGACATAAAAGGAGAAGATTAGGCATAAAATAAGGCCAATTATAGCTAGAGATTATGAAACTTGGATCTGAAATCCTATGTCATTCAAAGTAACAGAAAATAAACATTAGCAAAATGAAGCATTCTTAAATAGACTGTTTCAAAATGATATTGAATAGAATAACTTATAAAGAGTCAAAGGGTTTTTGGTATATCTTTATCATTATGAAAGGAGGTATCATAAATATTTTGCTATTTGGGTAATTCTGCTGTGTAGAGCTCTGCATTAAGAACTAAATATATATAAAAAAAGAAAGGTACTCAGTCTGTAGCTTTATGTATAGATTTTACAAGGGAAAAATATAGAGACAGGAGTCAAAAATAGAGAGATGCTAAAGTTTGATGATGGCAATTGTGATTAGAGGAAGCAACAGCTTTGTGGGACATTTAATATGAAGAAATATGCATAAGGGTCAAAGATGAACAATACAGAGTGAAAAAGAGAGGGATTTAGAGTTGGATGACTGAGAATATGATGATAGCATGGTTAGAAACAGGGATGTTAGGAATGGAAGTTGGCTTTGGTGTTAAAGATAATTTAGGTAGATTTGAAAATATGTTTAAGATATTCATATGGATATTAAATTAACATTTGTTTATATAATCTGAAAATAACAGACAAAACCTACTCTAGAGGTTCAGAAGGGTTATTTAGCTCACACAGTAAGAATCTGGAGATAAAGATTTCAGGCTGTATAGTGACGGTCTGACACTATCAGGTACCCACCATTCTAAGTATGAAACTTTGTCTCTGTGGCCAAAGGTTTAGTGGTGTGTCTTTA
>NW_006921907.1:4133026-4135726 GCF_000298275.1 Orycteropus afer afer | reverse complement strand
ACTTTATCCTGCTTCTTTGTGTGGACTGTGATGGTCTGTTGTTTCTGAGGCATCGTGGCATTGTATTTTGATCTCTGTTAACTGTTTGTGAAGAGCAGCTAAGGGTGATTCCGGCTCTTCTTGGAGGTTTTTTATCATTGGCCCATTGGTGGAGATGGAGGTAGTGGCTCTCGCTCAGTAAGTGAAGTTGCAGGAGGTGTGGGTGTAGTTGTGTCTTATGGGGACTTGTTGTCTCCCACTCTGTTAGACACAAATTACAATTGAATAACCATCAAAAAACTTTTCAGTCATGCAGGTCCCGAGTGTCCTTGGGGTTGCTGGAAAGCAGAATATGTTCTTAAGCCCCAGGAATCTGCGAGAGAGCTGTCTCTTTAAATATCCAAAATAGTCAAGCCACGTTTTAAACCTTCAAACTGGCGGCACCCTCCAGACTGGCTAAAGTCTACAGTTCAGGTCACCTTTCTCTTCACCTTCTCTGTTTGTTCCCCAGCCACCATGCATAGTCCTCCGTGCAGTCTCTGGCTAGTAGGGTGATTTTTAGGTTAATTCTTAGGTCCTTCCACCACTCGGGAATCTTCAAGCTGTCTGTGCCTTCAGGATTGTTGCCAGACTGCAGCTCTGTCTGTCTCCTTTTTTGGTATTTTCACGCAAATTCTTCTGCTAGTTGGGGTTTAGTCCACTTCTATATCCTTCCCTTCAAGGCTCAGGGTCCAGGATTATCTTCTGTGTCTGTGTTAATTGGTTTCCCTTTTCTTTGTTGAAGAGGGTCTGTGCAGTCTTTCTGCCTAGTCTACCATCTTGCCGGAACTCTTCTAAGCTTATTTTACTTTGAGTACTTCTATAACTGGGTTGGTTTCTGGGTTATGTCATCATGCCTGTTAATCATCAATTGTTGTTTGCTGTTGTTGGTTCTCTGTCCAAAGGACTCCCTTTAACATCTTTTGTAAGGTTGGTCTGGTTTTAACAAATTCCCCTAATGTCTGATTATCTAACTAACTAATTCACTGCCATCGAGTCAAACCTGACTAATAGTGACCCCTCCTTGGGTTTCCGAGGCAGTATCACTATGGAAGTAGATTGCCCTACCTTCCTTTCGAGGAGTGGCTGGTGGGTTTGAACTGTCAGCCTTCTGGTTAGCAATAAAATGTTCTGCGTATCTGGAAATATCCTAATTTCACTCTCATATTTGAGAGACAATTTTGCTGGGTATATAATTCTTGGTTGGAAATTTTTTGAATCAGGGTTTTATATATATCATCTCATTGCCTTCTTGCCTGCATGGTTTCTGCTGAGAAATCAGAGCTTAGTCTTATTTGTTGTCCTTTGTAGGTAACTTTTTTTTCCCCCATGCTGCTGTCAGGATTCTATCTTTGTCTTTTGTTTTGGTGAGTTTGATGATGATATATCTTGGTGATTTTCTTATGGGTTCTATCCTGTTTGGGGTTCATTGAAATTTTTGAATGGATTTATTCTCATCTTTCATCATATTAGGGAAATTCTTTTCCAACAAATCTTTGATAATTTTCTCTGTGGTTTTGCCTGTCTCTTCTTGTTCTGGAATTCCAATTATACATAGCTTATTCCTCTTGATAGTAGCATAGGGCCTAAGGCACTTGACTGCTAACCAGAAGGCTGGCGGTTCAAACTCACTAGCCACTTCTCGAAAGGAAGGTTGGGCATTCCTACGTCCATAGTGATACTGCCTCGGAAACCCAAGGAGGGGTCACTATGAGTCGGGGCGACTCGATGGCAAATAACAACAACATTCCTCTTGATGGTATCCCACATGAATCTCAGGCTTTCTTCATTTTGTTTTGATATTCTGTCTGAGTGATCCCTTAACAAAGTAATATTGAGGTCTTGAGGTATTGAGGTTGTTTTCAATCTCATTAATTCTGTCTTCCATTGATTTAATTTTACTTCTTTGCTCATTCAATATGTTATCTATTTTTGAAATCTTTCTATTAATTTCTAGATTCCTATTTGTTGCTTTTCTATCATTTCTAATTTTTTGTTTATTTTTTCAATTTGTTCTTGTATTATTTTCCTAAATTGTTCTAGTTTTGTCTATGTTTTCCTTAATTTTGCCAATGTTTTCCTTGATCTGTCTCTCATCCATTGAAGGTACCCAATTATAATTCTTTTGAATTCTTTATTAGGGAATTCCAATGCTGGTTCTTCCTCAGGGATATTTTCTATGTGTTTATCTTGGTTCCTTGTCTCTGTGATTTTATCTTGCTTTCTTGTGTGGACTATGATCGTCTGTAGTTTCTGAGAGATTGTGTTGTTGTCGTATTTATGTTTAATTTGTGGTGTATGTTGGTGTGATTCACACAAGATTTCTTTTTCCTTTATTTTATTTTGATATATCTGTGTGAGCAGGGTACTGTGCTCTTCTATTTGCTAGTTGTTAGTACTTTGGTACTCACTACTTATCTCCTGCTAGTTGTGATAGAGAATGAGAGTGTTTGCATAGGTCTCTGTCATCTGTTCATAAGGAGCAGGTGAGGGTGAGTTGATCTGGCATTGGCTATTGTCTATCATTAGTCATTTGCTGCAAAAGCAAGTGGTGGCTCTCATTCAGAGGGTGGGGCTTGAGGAGGTGCAGGTATGGTTGAGTTGTGTGAGTACAGTTGCTGTCTCCCACTCAGACAAAAAATAAAAATTAAAAAACACCAAAAAAAAGAAGAGAAGAAAAAC
>NW_006921907.1:4125216-4132926 GCF_000298275.1 Orycteropus afer afer | reverse complement strand
TAAAAAGGGTAAAAGAACATGATAAAAAGAGAAAACAGAAAGCCACAATATCTGGGAAGGAAGGAATGAGAGAAAAGAGCAAGAATAAAAGAATAGTAAAGAAAAAATGGGAAAACTACAAAAGAAAAAACAAGAGAAGGAAAGAACCAAAATAAAAGAAACAAAGCAGAGAACCAGGAAAAAAGAAGAGAAGAAAAAAAAAGAAAGAAAAAGAAAATAGAACCAAGGACAGGAGGGAGGGTGGGAGGAAGAAAGGTAGAAGACAAAAAGAATAATTTAAACAACAAAAATAAAACTGGAGGGCAAAACATGGTACCTAGGCTCCGTCAGGGCACAGATGGGATGGAATTCCTGCTGATCAAGAAGGTGTGTGGAGGCAGGGGATGGCAACACCCCTGTTCATCAAGAGGATTTGGGGTATAAAGCAACAAGGGGAATATTGCACATTTCCATCGTCAGCCTCCTGTGGTGTGGTCTCCTGTGCTGCCCCCAGCAAGTAGAGCCCACTCTTATCTCACTGTCCAGTTAAGAATGCCACTCACATACATCCAAAATGGCCCGGCCCACCACCTGCAACATGGCTGTTCCCTCAGGACTGTTGCCAGTAGCCCACTTGTCGATTTTTCTCCTTCCCCACTGTTTTCCTTTCTGGTTGTCAGGCACCAAGGCAGTCCTTGCCCATGCAGTTCTCTGTGAGCAGGGCAGATGCTTAGGTTGCTAATGAGAAATATTCAAATCCTGTGCCCTCAGAACAGCTGGCAGTCCACCGTTCTGTTTGTCTCCTCACCATTCGTTCATGTTCTTCTGCTAATTGGTATTTAATCCACTTTATCCTTTCCTTCAAAGCTTCAGGTTCCAGGATCATCTTCTGTATTGGTTTCAATTGGTTTCTCATTGTTTTGTTGCAGAGGGTCCATGTAGCTTGTCTGCCTATTACATCATCTTGCCCGAACTCCTGGCAGTAAATCTTTATGGAAGTAGATTGCCTCTCTTACCTCTTGCAGAGCAGCTGGTGGGTTTAAACTGCCAATCTTCTGGTTAGTAGTCAAATGCTTTAGGCATTGCACCACCAGAGCTCCTTGGTGAGCTACCAATAATCAGTAGAGCCAGTCAAAAAAATCAGTCAAGGACACAGAAGGTCTGAACAATACCATCAGCTATCTTCTAATTTTCTTTAAAGTTCTTGAACCTACTGCTTTTTCTCTGGAGTTTAGGTCACATGTTTCTGGTACTTTACATGTCTAGTAATTTTTTATTGTATTTGGGCATTGTGAATGATATGTTGTCAAGTCTGTATTTTGTTATCTTCTTTTGAAAAGTATTAGCAGTCTACAGCATAGGAGGCGATTAACTTGGCTGAACTTAAACTCGAAATGCTCTTTCCTGTTATGGGTGACAGTTGAAATCTATGCTCATTTCTTTCAACTTTTAGTTGCTGTCTTCTTTGTACTTGCCTAAGTCAGCAATCAGCTAATAGCTTTTAGCAGTTTATTTGCAGATTTTTTCAGTCACCTCCTTGCAGCTTTTCCTTTTCCTTTTCAAAAACTGCCCCCTCCTAAAACTTTCCAGGCATTTTAACTGATCAGAACTCTATTCTCTGACACCTCAAAATAGTAAGACTGTAGTTCTCTGCCATCATAAGCTGAAGAAATTGAGGAATGCCATCAGGCAAAAAGCTGCTAACTCATAAATTTCAGTGGGTCAGTTCTTGTACAAGAATTGTTCTCTCCTCCAGATCCTGTCTGCTCTTGGTATTCTACAGTTCTTTTTCATATTTTGGTTAGATTTTGTAATTGTTACCTGTAGGCAAGTTATTCTGGCCAAGTTACTTTTCTGTTGCTGGAAGCCAACCAAACCAAACTCTGCCACCGAGTCGATTCTGGCTTACAGCGACCCCTTGCTGGGTTTCTGAAGTGGTAAATCTTTATGGAAGCAGATTGCCTCATCTTCCCTCTGTGGAGTGCCTGGTAGGTGTGAACCACCAACCTTCTGGCTAGCAGTCAAATGCCCTAGGAACTACGCCACCAGATGGAAGCCAGAATCTCCTTAATATCAGTCTTTCTTTTTACCAAATCCTTGGCAGCTTTTTAAAATGTTAACATCTCTGGGAAATCAGCTATACAAGAAATATAAAATCTTTGCATTGTGTTTTAATTTATTAAGACACACACACACACACACACACATATATATATATATATATATATATATATATATATTCTTCTGAATACCTTGTTCAATCTATTAAAAAGATATTTTTATTACTTCTGTTTTACAGATGGAGAAACTGAAATTCAGAGACAGTATCTTGTGTTAGTTCACACACCTAGTAAATGGAAGAATTATTCTTTGAACTCATGGGTTGCTGATTCTATGTCCTGTGCTCTTCTCATAACACCAAAGCTGCCTCCAAAGGGGATCTTGGCCTTACAAATAAGGCCTGGGTAGTTTGATAGCTGCTCATAGGAAATTTATGGTGGAATGTGGCTGGATGGAGACATAGTAGGTAACTTTTCTCCTAGGACTGGGCAAGCGCTGTCCAAACACTGACAAGTTCTGCCAGTTCCCACTGATTTCAGCACATGGAATTCCCAGAATCTGGATATTTGCTCCCATTATGAGCTGTTACTCCAAAGATTGATGGACCAATGCCTGATTAATTACTTCAATTTCCCCAAATGCATCACTCTGGTGGTCTTATCTGCAGATTTAGACCCAGAGAAGGCATGAAAGTGGATGGGCCTGGCATGGGATGAAGACCCTTGAGGAAACTGTCCTGGCTACAGAGGTTGTTTCTGGAAGTGCAGCCAGGCAGGAAGGCACAGAGCCCAGACATTTTGGCAAGCCCAATATGTACCAGGACTGGCTGAGCATAGAGTGTGGGATATGGAGGTGAGAGGCACTAGGAGTCTCATGGTCATAATCTTGGGGAAGTGGGCTCTAACCCAGACAAGACCTCAGCAAGAGTAAGGCCTTGCCACAAAGCCTGCACTGACAGTTTTGGGGATCTGGAATGCTTGGCAGATTAAGTAGAAAAGCTACCATTCAATTCATCACTCAATGCCAGGCTCCATGCCAGGTATGTACTTACTTTTTTTAAAAAAATTAATTAAGCAGGAATACATCATTGATAACTGGGCCAACCTAGGGAAATAACCCTTCTTCTCAGGGGTCTCCCCAAGGGCCCTGGGTAACCAGTCGGGGGCTCGGATTAGAGCTTTAGCACAAACACTGAAAAGCCTGCCAAAGTTTCTATTCTAGACATTCAATGACAATAGCTCACTGAAGCCAAGATACTTGGCCATTTTGAGCGATTCTCTTATTCTCTGGCTTCTCTGCTCACCCATGTCCCAAGAGTTGATTTCCTAAGCCTTGTGCATTATTGGCTGCAAGAGAAAGCATGGGCCACTATTCTGCTTGTTAAACTGTGAAGATCTGGATTGCAGCTTTCAAAAGCTGCCAGGATGACTTGGAGGGGGCTTGGTGAATTCACAATCCAGTGAGTGCCCCTAGCGAGCCTGTTCCAGGAGGCTGGGGTTTGCTCCAGAACAGCAATTCTGACAAATTGACAGGGCAATGGGAGATCATTAGACTGCCAAGTGCCTCTGCAGGCAAAAAGTGGGGCACTAGACCCATTTACCAAATTTCCAGAGAAGTCTTGGGTATAATGTGAATGTTCAAACTGACCTACTGAGACTAGTTGCTGCCTTATTCTGCAAAAATGACCAGATCCATTGGAGCTGGATATAGAAACTCCTGTGAATGGCACATCATTGGATAGCCAGTGAGCCTGCCTGCAGACACTTTAAATGGCCTTGTAGGCCTATGTAACATGTATTTTGTTTGCTATACCCATCTCTCTCTTATTATTAAAACTTTCATTTTCTCTTTGTTCCACTTTTCTCATCTACTTATTCTATATTCAACTTTATCTATTTTTATATTGAATGCATTCAGGTAATCTACTTTAAGTCCTTTTTTGAACAAAGCAGGTATAAAGAAATAAATAGGCAAATAACCAAACATGATCTCTGTGTGAGATAGACTTGAATTTCACTCAGTGGTAAGAATCTGGACCCCTAGCTCTAGGTATCAGAGGAAACTAAAGATGAATTTTAAACATATGTGGATTTTCTTGAGTTTCTACTGTGGTTCATATGTAGGGATGGCGGCAGAATTTTCCAGTCATGTGCTAGAGCTGGCTTGGTCCAGTTTGTGAGAGATGACTGTTAAATTATCAGAAATTTTGAAAGTTAGTTGACATCACTTTGTTGCTGTTAGGTGCAATCAAGATGGCTGTGACTCACAGTGACCCCATGTACAACAGAATGAAACACTGCCTGGTCCTGCACCATCCTCATAAAATTTGCTATGTTTGAGCCCATCTTCGAAGCCACTGTTCAATCTCATTGAGGATCTTCTCCTTTTTTGCTGACCCTCCACTTTACCAAGCATGACATCCACTGCCAGGGACTGGTGTCTTCTGACAACATGACCAAAGTAAGGTCAGATGAAGTTTGGCCATACCAGTTTCTAAGGACCATTCCACTTGTACTTTTTCAGAATAGATCTGTTCCCTCTTCTTCTGACAGTCCATGGTACTTTCAATATTCTTTGCCAAGTCCACAATGCAAAACCTCTTCTTTGGTCTTCTTTTTTCATTATCCAGCTTTCACATGCATAAGGGGTGACTGACTGAAAATACCGTGGCTTGAGTTAGACACACCTGTCTTCAAAGTGACATCTTTGCTCCTTAACTTTTTAAAGAAGTCTTTTGTAACAAATTTATTCAGTGTAATATGACATCTGATTTCTTAACTGCAGCTTGCATTGGTGTTGATTGTGGATACAAGTAAAATGAAATCTTAACAACTTTGTCTTTCTCCATTTTTCATGATGTTGCATATTAGTCCAGTTGTGAGAAGTTTTGTTTTCTTTACGTTGAGGTATAATCCATATTGAAGGCTGTAGTCTTTGATCTTCATCAGTAAGTGCTACAAGTCTTCCTCACTTTCAGTAAGCAAGGTTGTGTCATCCGTTTATCACAAGTTATCGATGAGTCTTCCTCCAATCCTGATGCTGTGTCCTTCTTCATTCATCCAACTTCTCATATTATTTGCTCAGCATACAGATTGAATAAGTATGGTGAAATGATACAATGCTGAAACACACCCTTCCTGATTTTAAACCATTCAGCATTCCCTGGTTCTGTTTGAATGCCTTCTGTTGGTCTCTGTACAGGTTCCTCATGAGCACAATTAAGTCTTCTGGAATTCACATTCTTTGCAATGTTATCCATAATTTGTTATGATCCACACAACTGAAAGCCTTTGATAAGTCAATAAAACACAGGGAGACATCTTTCTGGTATTCTTTGCTTTCATCCAAGATCCAACTGACATCAGCACTGATATCCCTTATTCCACATCCTCTTCTGAATCCAGCCTGAATTTCTGGAAGTTCTCTGTCAATATATTGCTGCAACCATATTTAAATTATCTTCTGCAAAATTTTACTTTCATGTGATGTTAATGATATTGTTTGATAATTTCCTTATTTTGTCGGATCATTTTTCTTGGAATGGGCACAAATATCACTCTCTTCCAGTCAGTTGGCCACAGGTAGCTGTTGTTGTCATTAGGTCCGTCGAGTCGTCTCCAACTCATAGTGACCCTGTGCACAGCAGAGCAAAACACTGCCTGGTCCTGTGCCAACCTCACAATCCCTACTATACCCAAGCTCATAGCTGCAGCCACTGTGTCATTCCATCTTGTTGAGGGCCTTCCCCTCTTTTACTGACCCTCCATTTTATCTAGCATGATATTCTTCTCCAGGGAATGGTCCCTTCTGACAACATGACCAAAGTAGGTGAGATGAAGTCTGGCCATGCTCGCTTCCAAGGAGCATTCTGGCTGCACTTCTTCCAGAAAGACTTGTTAGTTCTTTTAGCAGTCTACGGTACTTTCAGCCTTTTTTGCCAACATAACTCAAAAGCATCAATTTTTCGGTCTTCCCTATTCATTGTTCATCTCTCACATGCATATGAGGTGATTGAAAATACCATGGCTTGGGTGAGGCACATCTTAGTCTTCAAGGAGATATCTTTGCTCTTCAGCACTTGAAAGAGATCTTTTGCAACAGATTTGCCCGATGCAATAAGTCTTTTGATGTCTTGACTGCTGCTTCCATTGGCATTGATTATAGAACCAAGCAATATGAAGTCTTTGACAATTTCAATCTTTTCTCCATCTATTGTGATGCTGCTTATTGGTCCAGTTGTGAGGATTTTTGTTTTCTTTACATTGAGGTGTAATCCATACTGCAGACTGCAGTCTTTAATTTTCATCAGTAATTGCTCCAAATCATCCCCACTTTCAGCAAGCAAAGTTGTGTTGTCTGTGTATCTCAGGTTGTTAAATGAGTCTTTCCTCAATCTTGATGCCACGTTCTTCTTCATATAATGCAGTTTCTCAGATTATTTGCTCAGCATACAGATTGAACAAATATGGTGAAAGGATACAACCCTGACATACACCCTTCCTGATTTTAAACCATGCAGTATCACCTTGTTCTGTTCGAATGACAGCCTCTTGGTCCATATGAATACAATTAACAATTCCTTATGAATACAGGTTCCTTATGAATACAATTAAGTGTTCTGGAATTCCCATTCTTCTCAATGTTATCCACAATTTGTCATGATCCACACAATCAAACGTCTTTGCCTAGTCAATAGAGGGCAAGTAAATATCTTTCTGGTATTCTTTACATTGAGCCAAAATCCATCTGACATTAGCTGTGATATCCCTCGTACCACATCCCCTTGTGAATCCAGCTTGCACCTCTGGAAGTTCTCTGCAGCAACCATTTTTAAATTATCTTCAGTAAGATTTTACTTGCTTGTGATACTAATGATATTGTTCTATAATTTCCACATTCTGTGGGATCACCTTTCTTTGGAATGAGTACAGGTATGGCTCTCTTCCTGTCAGTTGGCCAGGTAGCTGTCTTCCAAATCTCTTGACATAGATGAGTTAGTGCCTCCAGCGCAGCATCTGTTTGTTGGAACATCTCACTGGGTATTCTGTCAATTCCTGGAGCCTTGTTTTTTGCCAATTCCTTCAGTGTAGCTTTGACTTCTTCCTTTGAGACCATTGGTTTTTGAACATATGCCGCCTCCTGAAATGGATGATCATCTATCAGTTCTTTTTGGTATAGTGACTCTGTGTATTCCATCTATCTTCTTTTGACATTTCCTGCATCATTGAACATATTGCCCATGGAATCTTTCAATATTGCAATTTGAGGCTTAAATATTTTCCTCAGTTCTTTCAGCTAGAGAAATGCTGAGTGTGTTCTTCCCTTCTGGTTTTCCAACTCCGGGTCTTTGCACATTTCATTATAACAATTGACTTTGTCTTCTCAAGATGCTCTTTGAAATCTTCCAATCAGCTCTTTTATCTTGTCATTTCATCCATTTGCTTTAGCTACTCCTCACTCAAGGGCAAGTTGCAAAGTCTCTTCTGACATCCATTTTGGTTGTTTCTTCCTTTCCTGTATTTTTAATGACCTCTTGCTTTCTTCATGGATGATGTTCTTGATGTCATCCCACAAATCTTCTGGTTTTCGGTCATTGGTGTTCAATGCATCAAATCTATTCTTTAGATGGTCTCTAAATTCAGGAGGGATTTAGTGAAGGTAATATTTTGG
>NW_006921907.1:4118172-4124506 GCF_000298275.1 Orycteropus afer afer | reverse complement strand
CCTTGGAAGGAAGGTTGGGCAATCCTACTTCCGTAGTGATACTGCCTCAGAAACCCAAGGAGGGGTCGCTATGAGTCGGGGCCGACTCGATGGCACACAACAACAACAACAACAATGCCTAGGATATCGATCTTTATGCATTCCATTTCATTTTTGACAACTTCCAATTTTCCTAGATTCATGCTTCATACATTCTGTGTTCTGATTATTAATGGATGTTTGCAGCTGTTTCTTCTCATCTTGAGACCTGCCACAACAGCAAATGGGGGTCCTGGGAGCTTTCCTCTATACATCTTTAGGTTCAGCTATACTCTGAGAAGGCAGCTCTTCTCCTTTCATATTTTGAGTGCCTTGAGACCTGAGTGGCTCACCTTCCAGCACTATGTCGCACAATGTTTCACTGCTATTCATAAGGTTTTCACTGGCCAATTCTTTGAGAAGTGGATGGCCTCCTCCTTTTTCTGAGTCTGTCTTATTCTAGAGGCTCCCCTGAAACCTGTCCACTATGGGTAACCCTGCTCACATTCGAAACACCAGTGGCATACAGCCTTACAGCAACACTCAAACCACCACAGTAGGACAAACTGACAGATAAGTTTGTGCCCTCCGCCAAGTTGTTCTACACTGTTCTGCTCATTTCCTGGTCTCCCCCACCTGCCTGCTCACCCAGCCTGCCTCTGGGGCAAACACCCATATTCCACTGGTCCTGGGGCTGGTTACTGTGGCCTACGGTCTGGGGGCAGCTCTGGCTCCATGCACCACGCAAACACTCATCCTCCGCTGGTCCCAGGGCTGGCTTACTGGAGACAGGTAGCTATCTTCCAAATTTCTTGGCATAAATGAATTAGCATCTCCAGTGCTGCATCTGTTTCTTGAAGCATCTCAGTGGGCATTCTATTAATTCCTGGAGGCTTGTTTTTCACCAATTCCTTCAGTGCAGCTTGAACTTCTTCCTTTGATAACATTAGTTATTGATCATATCCAATCTCCTGAAATGTTTGAACATCAACCAGTTCTTTTTGGCACATTAACTATGCATATTTTTTTCCATCTTCTTTTGATGCTTCCTGCATTGTTCAGTATTTAGCCCAAAGAATCCTTCCATATTGGGATTTGAGGCTCAAATATTTTCTTCAGTTCTTTGAGGTGGAGAAATGCTACACATGTTCCCTTTTGTTTTTCTCACTCCAGGTCTTTGCCCACTTAATTATAATGCTTTACTTTGTCTCCTTGAGCCATCCTTTGAAATCTCCTGATCATCTCTTTTACTTCATCATTTCGTCTACTTGCTTTAGCTATTCTCCATTCAAGAGCAAATTTCAGAGTCATTTCTGACATCCATTTTGGTCTTTTCTGACATCAATTTTGGTCTTTTCTTCCTTTCCTATCTTTTAAATTATGTTTTGCTTTCTTCATGTATGATGTTCTTGATGTCTTCCTACAACTCATCTGGTCTTTGGTCATTGGTGTTCAATGTGTCAAATCTATTCTTCAGATGGTCTTTAAATTCAGGTGGGATATAATCAGGGTCATATTTTGGCTCTTGTGAACTTGTTTTAATTTTTTTCAGCTTCAACTTGAACTTGCATGTGAGTGATCGATAATCTGTTCCACAGTCAAATCCTGTCCTTGTTTCAACTGAAGGTATTAAACTTCTCCCTCAACTCTTTCCACAGATATCGTCTATTTGATTCCTGTGTACTCCATCTGGTGAGGTCCATATGCCCAGTTATTTATGTTGTTGCCAAAATGTATTCGCAACGAATAAGTCATTGGTCTTGCAAAATCCTAAAATCCTAGTTAAAAGACTAGATATCATTTATTGCATGTTGTCCACTGACTCAAAATAACACTGTGGAGAAGGCATTAATATCACCAATTTACGGAAGAGTGATCTGAGCCTCAGAGGTTAGAAAATGAGTTCAAAGTCACATGGTTATTATTATGCATTTATTTATACCCTGTCATGTTTTATAAAAGAATTTGAAAGAGTTCACATGACTAGAGATGGAGTTGAAATTAAAAAACAAGTCTGTGTTCTTATTAATACAATGAAATTCTTTTCCTACTACATAATATCACAATTCCAGGCCACATAAAATTCCAAAGCCTCCTGCTTTCTCTTTGTCTGCCTGCCCATTTATTGAATGACTTTGAGGCTTTTTTTTTTTTTAATTTCAGGAGTAGGACGACAGCCAAAATGGCCTTGAAGACATCATCTGATCTCTGGGAAGCTAAATAATCTTCCTTTCATCAGTTAGGAAACTGAGACCTGTAAAGGTTAAAGGACCTTCCGAAGACCACATGTGGTACTTTTATCTCTGTGAGACATTTTATTAGTTGCCAGTTGAACAGATTCTAAGCCTGTTTCTGTCCAGGCAAATGTGCACTGTTTTGGGACCCAAATTTTCTCTCTTGATGTACTGGCTGGTGTGGTTTTAAGCCATGAAGAAATCATGGAAAGCAAGATGGAAATATCTTCATGCAAAACACATGTACTGTAGTCCAGCTACATTTGGATGATCTACAGATTGCATGGGTCTTCTTTCATGCCTCCTGTGTGCTGAGTGGCTTTCCTTCTGTTGGGTGTGAAGGAATCCTATTGAGCTGATCAAGATGAACTCAACAATTGGAGCTATATGAGAAGACTCCACAATTTGTGGTTCCCTGGGCCTCAATTTCAATAGCTTCCAAGTCCTGTCTATTCTAAGTCCACATGTCTCCATTTTATTAATAGTAAAAGCCTGAGTTCGCGTATACTCTGTGGGCCTTCCATGAGATGTCCCTGCTCTGTGTCTCTGACCTCAGCTCCCTCTGCTCATTCTTTGGCTCATTCTACCCCAACCACACTGGCCTCTTTACTTTACTGTGATTGAGCTTTTTTGTTCTCTTCCAGGAAGGCTCTGCTCCCAGATATCTGCTTGGTTCTCTCTTTCTCTTCTTTCAGTGCTCTTATCAAATATCAGCTTTTCTGAGAGGCCTTCTCCGAAGTTCCTTGACTATGCCTATCACTCTATGATTCTTTCCCCACTCTAGTTTTTCTAGAGATCTTATCTCCTCCTAACATATTATATCATTATTTGTTTATTGTCTCTATACCCACCAGACTTTCTGTCCTGAGGAGAACTTGAAGATAAGCCATGTTCTTGCCCACGTCCCTAGTAATTACAGCAGTGCCTGGCACATAGCCGTCAATCAAAACATTTTTGTTGAGTGAATGAATGACCTCTTTACTTTCCTCCTGCTACAACTGCCCTCTTCGAGGCCTTGTCACTTCTTGCCTAGACCATTCCAGAGTTTCCTAACTGATCTCCCTTACTTATCCCCTCTAATTTCTCCTTCACATGACTGCTGCAATAATCATACTCAAATGCAAATCTAATCATGTCACTGTCCTCTTTAAACCCTTCTATGTCTTCCTGTTGCCCTTCATAGCCAGATTCCACCTGCCATCAAACTTCATCTCCTACTTTTTCCTTCCTGTTACAAGAAATAAGAATATGTTTCCACACTCCCACCATATAATTTCTTATGATGTTTCTTTATTAATTTTCTACTCACTGTCATGGAAAAGCATCACAAACTTAGTGACTTAAACAATAAAAATTTATCTTACAATTCTGGAGGTCAAAATCTGGCATAAGTGTTCTTTTCTGGAGGCTCTAGGAGATAATCTATTTCCTTGCTTTTTATAGCTTCTAGAGGCCACACATGTTGCTTGGCTATGACCCCTTACCTCAATTCCCTTAATCTTCAACCCAGCAACATAACATCTTTCTGATCCTGCTTGTGGCATCACATCTCCTTGTTTGAATCTCTTTCTATGCCTTCCTGTTCCACATTTAAGGACTCTTATTGGGCCCCCCTCGATAATGAAGGATGGCATCTCTATTTTAAAATCAACTAATTAGCAGCCTTAATACTATCTTTAACTTTAATTCCTCTTTGCTATGTAGCCTAACATATTTGCCAGTTCTCAGGATTAGGACATGGACACCTTTTAGAGAGCCATTACTCTGCCTACCACACAGTTCCCTTCGCCAGATTCTGGTCACTTTTATTTTTACATGTTGATATTCTATCCAAGGAGCTTGGTGGTGTAGTGGTTAAAGCATTTTGCCAACCAAAAGGTCAGCAGTTCGAACCCATCAGCACTCCATGGGATAAAGATGAGACAGCTGGCTTCCATAAAGATTTACAGCCTTGGAAACCATATGGGACAGTTCTACTCTGCTCTTTAGTGTCACTATGAGCCAGAATTAACTTGATAAGAGTAGGTGGTATATCCTGTCCATTCATGCTATCCATCCTTTAAGGGTCATTCTCTAGTTTAAAGTAATCTATCCCTATAGTATATTTTCCAAACTTCTGTTAAGACAGATAATATTTTTTCCTGTATCATATATTTTCATGGCTTATTGCCCCAATCATTTTGCAAGCTTCTGAGTGGCTACATCTGAGCATAATTTTTCTCTGTTATAAGAGACTTATGTAAGGTTTAATAATAAATTGTTGTTGAAGAATAACTTAGAGGAACAGTAAGAAAAAAAGAATGTAAGGAAAGAAAAAGAAGTGAGGAAAGAGAAAGAGAGAGTGGAAAAGGGGGGATAAGGAATTTTTACAGACAATGGACTTTCTCTGGAGACATTTAGAGGAGATGAGGCCTGAAGGAATCCCCATGAAAATCCTCAGGTCATATGTATCTATTCTATAGTGCTTCCTTAGGCAGTCAAATTTGCTTCGATACAATCACTCATACGCTGTTTTGTACAGGCCAGATGTAGTTCTCTAGAGAGAGAGAGCTGAGGTGAGCTGGGTAAAGGCCTTAAAAAACTGAGGCATTTAAAAAATATGTATTCACAAATTCCTATTCCTCCTGCATTTATTATCTCGTAAATGGTATCACTATCCAGCAATTCAGCAACCAGAAACTTTGAGTTTTCCACATTCAAAAGGTCAAAGCAAAAGACTACACTCAACAGCCATAAAGTTTCTAAGACCCAAATATATTAAGAATCCCTGAGTGGAACTCGACACAAAAATTGGCAAGTGAGGACAACTACAAACCAAAAAGAGGGAATAAATAGTGTAGATATAGAACTTCCAAATGGAGAGGAAATCAAGACAATATGAGATAGAACAGATTGCTCTAAACTTGGGAAGAAAGTAATAATCACGGGATAACCTCAAAGAAAAATAATAAACTTTCACATCAAAATAAAAAAGAGGAGAGGCACCAATATTTAGCAAATATTAAAACAATAGCAAAGTCAATGATAACAAAATTCATAAACAAAATAAGATCAGCACAGAAAATTATATGAAACAAAGAAATCAGCAACACCATGGAAAAAAAGAACATGACAAAATGATGACAATAAATTCATACTTGTTGATAATTACACTGAATGTAAATGGATTAACTGTACATCTCAAGAGATGGAATGTTATAGTCTGAATAAGAGAACATAATCCATCCATATGTTGTCCACAGAGACTCATCTTAGACACAAAGACAAAAATAGTAAAAATCAAAGCTTGGGAAAAAAAGCAAATGGCAATCAAAAAAGAGCAGGAGTGGTAATATTAACCTTGTGTGTGTGTGTGTGTGTGTGTGATTTGGGTGAAACTTTACAGAGCAAATTCATTTTCCATACAGCAGTTCACACACACATTGTCTAATGACACTGACAGTTTACCTCAATGCAACAGTTCCTCTCCCACTTCCTCCCCATAGTTACCTCTTCCCTGTGTCCATCCCTCCATGCACTCCTGCCCCCTGAGCTGTCTCCCTGTGCATAAACAGCCCTTCTTTCTCCCATGATTGTTCTCTCCAAGGAGTGTATCTACCTCAGGTAAATGTTCAACTCATATGCCTGTCTTTTGTTTGGCTGAAAGCCACAGGTGTGGGTTCAATTCCGTACCTGAAGGGCAGCTAGGGGCCATAGTCTCAGTGGTCCAACCGGGCTCTATCAGACCAGCAAACCTGGTTCTCTCACACCCCCTTTTTTTTTCCAAATGATTTTGAGTTTTGTTCCACATTGTTATCCCTCTCTATCCAGGATCTCTTACATAGATCCCCCTCTGAGTGGTTGACAATAAATTCATACCTGTTGATAATTAGCTGGCACTATTTAGTTCTTCTGGTCTCATAGTCATATAGGCTGAGGATCACATGGTGTACCAGTTACTAGGACTAATTATTTCCATGAATCTTTGGTTTTCTTCATTCTTCTTTCCTCTGGATGAGGAGAGACCCATCATTGCATCTAGCTGGCTGCTTGCAAGCTTTTAAGATCTCAGTCCCTACTCACCAAAGTAGGAGGTGGACAAT
>NW_006921907.1:4114669-4115289 GCF_000298275.1 Orycteropus afer afer | reverse complement strand
AAAAAAAAAACTACCAACAACAACAAAAAGTCCTGGTCCAGATGGTTTCACTGGAGAATTCTACCAAAGATTCAGAGAAGAGCTGACACCAATTCTACTCAAACTATTCCAGAACATAGAAAAGGGTGGAATTCGTCCAAATTAATTTTATGAAACAAGAATAACCTTGATACCAAAATCATGCAAAAACACCACTAAAAAGAAAACTACAGACTAATACCCTTTATGAAAATAGATGCAAAAATCTTCAACAAAATCCTAGCTAATAGACTCCAACAACAACAACAAAATAATACATCATGACCAAGTAGGAGTCGTACCAGGTGTGTAAGGAGAGTTCAACATTAATAAAACAATTAATGTAATCTACCACATAAGTAAAATGAAGGAAAAGAATCACATAATCATATTAGTCTATGCAGAAAGGCATTTGATAAAATCCAACACTCATTCCTGATAAAACCTCTCAGAAAAATAGGGACAAACCAGAAATTTGTCATCATAATAAACAGCATATATTTAAAGCCAACAGCCAATATCACTGTCAATGGAGAGAGACTGAAAGCATTACCCTTGTGAATAGGAACCAGACAAGGATGTACTCAATCAACACTTCTATT
>NW_006921907.1:4088768-4096636 GCF_000298275.1 Orycteropus afer afer | reverse complement strand
ATATATATATATATACTTTGCTGGTTTTTGTGTTTCTCTAGAGAACCCAATCCAACACAGATACCATTGAGATGTTTCAACAAATGGATGCCCTGCTGGAGGCACTCACTCAGTTATGCTAAGAGATTTGGAAGACAGCTACCTGGCCAACTGACTGGAACAGATTCATATTTGTACCCATTCCAAAGAAAGGTGATCCCACAGAACATGGAAATTATCAAACAATATCACTAATATCACATGCAAGTAAAATCTTACTGAAGATAATTCAAAAACGGTTGCAGCAGCATATTGACAGAGAACTTTCAGAAATGCAATCTTGATTCAGAAGAGGATGTGGAATGAGGGATATCATTGCTGATGTCAGATGGATCTTGGCTCAAAGCAAAGAATACTGGGAAGATGTTTACTTGTGTTTTATTGACTAGGCAAAAGCAGTTGATTGTGTAGATCATAACAAATTGTGGATAACATTGAGAAGAATGGGAATTCCAGAAAACTTAATTGTACTCATGAGGAACCTGTACATAGACCAGGCAGGTTTCATTGAAACAGAAAAAGGAAACACTACATGGTTTAAAATCAAGAAGGGAGTGTGTCAGGGTTATATCCTTTCACCATACTTATTCAATCTGTATGCTGAGCAAACAATCCGAGAAGCTGGACTACATGAAGAAGAACGTGACATTAAGATTGGAGGAAGGATCATTAACAACCTGCAATACACTGATGACACAACTTTGCTTGCTGAAAGTGAGGATGACTTGAAGTACTTACTGATGAAGACTGAAGAATACAGTCTACAGTATGGATAACATCTCAATATAAAGAAAACAAAAATCCTCACAACTGGTCCTATAAACAACATTATGATAAATGGAGAAAAGATTGAAATTGTCAAAGACTTCACATTGCTTGGTTCTACAAACGATGCCAATGGAAGCAGCAGTCAGGACATCAGGCGACATATAACACTGGGCAAGTCAGCTGCAAAGGAACTCTTTCAAGTGCTGAAGAGCAAAGATGTCTCCTTGAGGACTAAGGTGTCCCTGACACAAGCCATGGTATTTTCAATCACCTCATATACATGTGAGAGCTGGACAATGAAGAAGGAAGACCGAAGAAGAGTTGATTCTTCGGAGTTGTGGTGTTGGTGAAGAATGCTGAAAGTACCATGGACTACTAAAAGAATTAACAGATCTGTCTTGGAGGAAGTGCAACCAGAATGCTCCTTGGAGGTGAGAATGGCCAGACTTTGTCTCACATACTTTGGTCATATAGTCAGAAGGGACCATTCCCTGGAGAAGGATGTCATGCTTGGTAAGGTGGAGGGTTGACAAAAGAGGGGAAGGCCCTCAATGAGATGGATTGATGTGGCAATGGGGATGGGCTCAAGTATAGCAAGGAACATGGAGCTGGCTCAAGACCAGGCAGTGTTTCGTTCTGCTGTGCATGGGGTCGCTATGAGTTGGAGACAACTAAATGGCACCTGGCAACAACAACAACAAAGTTGGAAGGGTAAAATGGGCCCTAAATTAGGGATGCATGTTTCTAGGAGACATGGAATCTTTTTATACAGCTGAGTTTCATTTTCAGATGTCTATTTCAAGGAATAAACTCCAGCCACAAGGCCTTTGTTGCTGGTGCTGCCTAGTAAGGGCAGGTAGTCACCACCGGATTGCCTATGCTGCAATCCAGCTGGGGCCCAGGGGCCATGCTCAGTTTTTAAATGGTAGACAAAAGGACTGGCATTCTAGGCTGATTATTAACCCAGGGGTTCAAGTACAAGGCCCAAGCAGAAACTCAAGTATTTGCCCTCAAGCATGAGGCAAGGCTAGGCTAGCAGCCAGGGTATCTGTGTCTCCAGTTCACAGAGAGTTGGTCCAGGGTTTTTTTTTTTTTTTCCAAAATACCTTCTGAGTATGGTGAGACATACAGTGGATGATACATATCTGAAAAGCTTGTAGTCTGGAATGATGTATGGTGAATTCTTAAGAAGAGGGTCAGACAAAAACTCTAAGAGGTATGGAAGGGAGAGAGACCATGTAACTTGAGGATTTTGGAAAGATTCATGGAGAATGGAACACCTGGGTGTTTTATCTGGATTTAAAAGTTTAATGGAGAAGGGCAAAAAACAATGCAGCCAAAACTTAAGCTAAGATTGTGAAAAGAGTCCATGATGACAACAGAAGAGTCCAGTCTGGCCACTCATTGTTTGTAAAATAGAGTAAAATTGATTTTTTAGCAGGGAATAGGAGTGACTATGATTCTAGCATCAAGGCAAATTTAAAAAGGAATAATACAATGACTATGATTTTTCAATTCAGTGGGTTTTTAAATTATCTAGGAAGACCTCAGTTATTCAAAAGCATTTATTAAGACGTAAATACTCTGCTTGTTGTTGGGAATACAGAGATCAACAATAACAGAAATAGAAAATATTTATATGGTGCTCAAATTCTTAACAACAATTTTCATCAACTTCTGCAAGTTAAAATTGATCAAACATGCAATCAAGATGCATTGATAATTACTGGTGATTGGAATGCAACAGTTGGAAACAAAGAAGGATCAGTAGCTGGAAAACATGGCCTTGATGAGAGAAATGATGCCTGAGATTACATGATAGAATTTTGCAAGATCAATAATTTGTTGTTGTTGTTGTTGTGTGCCATTGAGTCAGACCTGACTCATAGTGACCCCTCCTTGTGTTTCTGAGGCAGTATCACTATGGAAGTAGATTGCCCCATCTTCCTTCCAAGGAGTGGCTGGTGGGCCTGAACAGCCAGCCTTCTGATTAGCAGTCAAGTGCCTTAGGCACTAGACTACCAGAGCACCAGAGCTCCTGATCAATAATTTATTCATTGAAAATACCCTTTTTCAACAACATAAATGGTGACCATACGTGTGGAGCTCACTGATGGAATACATAGAAATCAAATTGACTACATCTGTATAAAGAGATGATGGAAGGCTAGGGGTCAACTGCTGAACAGACGATCGATTGCTCACATGCAAGTTCAAGTTGAAGCTGAAGAAAATTAAAATAGGTCCACAAAAGCCAGAATACTACCTTCAGTATATCCCAGCTGAATTTAGAGACCATCTTAAGACTAGATTTGATGCATTGAACACTAATGACTGAAGACTAGTTGAGTTATGGGATGATATCAAGGACATCATACATGAAGAAAGAAAAAGGTCATTAAGACAGACAGGAAAGAAAAGATCAAAATGGATGTCAGAGGAGACACTGAACTTGCTCTTCAACACAGAGTAGCTAAAGTGAATGGAATAAATGATGAAAAAAAGAGCTGAACAGAAATTTTCGAAGGGTGCCTTGAGAAAATAAATGAAATGTGCAAATATCTGGAGTTTGAAAACCAAAAGGGAAGAATATGCTGAGAATTTCTCAAGCTGAACAAACTGAAGAAAAAATTCAAGCCCTGAGTTGTGATATTGAAGGATTCTCTGGGCAAAAATTTCAACCAGTCAGGAAGCATCAAGAGAAGATGGAAAGAAAACGTTGTCACTGTACCAAAGAGAATTGGCCAATGTTCAACCATCTCAGGAGGCATCACATGATCAAGAACCAATGGACAGCAAAAATGGGGAAGACCCTCAATGAGATGGATTGACACAGTGGCTGCAATGATGGGCTCAAGTGTGGCAGAGATTGTGAGGATGGCACGGGACTGGGCAGTGTTTCATTCTGTTATATATAGGGTCACTATGAGTCAAAATTTACTCGATGGCACCTACCAACAACAACAACATGACGTTTATGAGGCAAGATTAGTGAGAATTATGTTAATGAGTCAGTATACACTCTATAGGGTTAGGTTGTATCTTGAGTCAATCACTTTAGAGATATGAAAGAGATTAAATAGTGTGCAGAGATCAGAGGGACCCCAGTACAACCCAGAAAGAAGAGCCAGGAGTGGAGTGCATCCTTTGGACCTGGTCCCTGCACTGTGAACCTCTTAAACCCAGGTGAAGGTTGATGCCAAGACACATAGAGATCTCCAGGGGACTCCAAGACCACAGATGTTGAAAGGAGACAATGAACTGCCCTCAAAGCTGACAGTGAACAAAGGCCTTCCACTGAGCTTGCCACCCTGAATTTGAATTTCTCGCCTCCTAAACTGTGAGAGAATGAATTTCTATTTGTTGAAGCCACTCACTTATACTATTTCTGTTGGAGCAGCACTAGATAACTAAGACAACCCTCAATGAGATGGAACGGCACAATGGCGGCAACAGTGCGCTCAAACATGGCAACGATTATGAGGATGGCACAGGCCCAGACAGTTGTACACAGGACTGCTGTGAGTCAGAACTGACTTGATGCACCTAACAGCAACATATGGTACTTCCTGTGTGCCAGGTAGTGCCTTAGGCATTTGACTGCTAACCGAAGGCTGGTGGTTCAAACCCACCAGTCACTCCTCAGAAGGCAGACTGGACAATCTACTTCCATAGAGATACCACCTTGGAAACCCAATGAGGGGTCACTATGAGTCGGGACTGACTCGATGGCAGTGAGAATGTGCCAGGTATTGTTTAAGAACTTTATGTATAGTAGCTCACATGATCCTTGCAACAACCCTTTAAAATGGGCGCAGTTGTTATTTTCTTTATTCTTTTAGATAAGGAGAGTGAGGCACTGATGTGTTAAAAAATCACCTGCCCTTGATCACCCATGTTAACAATGGAGCAGAGATTTGTATTCAGGCATTTAGATTTTAGAGTTTAGCCCCTTAATCACTCTGTTATGCTGCCTCTTGAGAACAAGGCACATATCCTGTCCTCATGTATATCATTTGGACACTAAGACCCCAACTCAATTATACATCGATAGAGTTGATTTAAAAAAACCCAAACCAGCAGTCTTCAAAAACAAAAGTGAAATAAAGATATTTTCAGAGAAAAGCTGGCAATATTTGTCACCAAGAGACCCACTCGATATGACATGCTGAAAGAACTTTTTCAGATTGAAGATAAATGGCAATCGATGAAAATTTGAATCCGCAGAAGAAATAAACAACATCAAAAATGCTACATATGTGCATAAATTATTATTTTTTTTTCCTTTTGCATGGTTTGGCTGTACAGCTCTGCATTATTCCTAAGTGGAAAAATAAAACACCACGTATGTACATCTAATTTTTTTCCAAGGAAAGTCAACCTGAATGTTACGTGTCCTAATTTCATATACAACTTGCCAGTGGAATCTTTCCCCCATAAAAAATTGGGAAAGATATTACTCACTTATGTCTGCAAAGATACTTGGGGATTTTCTCTGATAGAAGTCCCAAAGCCCCAGATCATTTATGACTAGAAAATCTTAATGGGCAACCTGCCAGCCCAACCTGCTTGGAACATCCTTGTTAGACAATAAAAATCAAGTGGTGACAGGATTAGAATGGAATCTGGGAATTCATTAGAGTTCGAAGAAGTCTCAGGTCTTGGCTAAGTTTTCTCCAACCACCCAGATGTTCCAGGACATGGTATGTAATTTAATGACTGTACCTGACCACATCACCACGTTAAGGGCCAGTCCAAAGATACTCAAAATTTTGGAACATGCTCCAAACTTGTAGGAACCACTTCCAAATGGGGAGGTATCCTACATGGATAGTCTTGGAAAGATTATAAGTTGCTTATGATCAAGTGAATGTTAGATGCAGTAATAGAAGTTCTGAATGAGTCACAGATGCTATAATAATTAAGGGCTGATCTTAAGTCAGAAATAGAATCCACAATAGATGTTTGAATCCCCAATACTTATTATGCTTGGTGTCTGCACATATGTATTTTTTATGTTCTTACTTTCAACCTGTCTGTATCTTATATTTACAGCTTGTTACTTATAAACAACATATACTTGTGTTTTATTGTTTTATCGAGTCTGACCATCTTTGCTTTTTAATTTAAATGTTTTGTCCATTTATATTTAATGAGGTTATTCAAATATTTATGTTTAGGCTTATCATTTTGTGACTTTTTTTTTTTTTTTCTATCTGTTCAATCTGTTTCCTTCCCATCAGTGGTTTATGGGAATTTCAGTTACTCCACATCATTATCAACACTTGGTATTATCAGTCTTTTTAATTTTAGGGGAGCTCTGGTAGCATAGTGCCTAAGGCACTTGACTGCTAACCAGAAGGCTGGTGGTTCCTCATAAGGAAGATGGGGCAATCTACTTCCATAGTGACACTGCCTCGGAAACCCAAAGAGAGGTCACTATGAGTCGGGTCCGACTCCATGGCATATAATAACAATAATAATGGGTATGTAGTGAGCCTTGGTGGTACAGTAGTTAAAGCATCCAGCTGCTAACCAAAAGGTTGTTGGTTCAGACCCACCAGCTCCATGGGGGAAATATGTGACAGTCTGCTTCTGTAAAGATTTACAGCCTTGGAAACCCTATGGAGCAGTTCTACTCTGTCCTACAGAGTTCCTGTGAGTTGGAATCAACTCAATGACAGTCAATTTTAAGGGATATATCATAGTGTTTTATTCATTTATGTGCTTCTGAGAAGTGTTTGTTTTAATATCTTGTCCATTTTTAATTGTGCTGTTTTTCTTCTTATTGTTGAGTTGTAAAACCAAACCAAACCCACTTCTATCAAGTCAATTCCAATATTCTTTATATTTTCTGGATGAAAGGCAGATACAAGTATTGTAAATATTTTCTTCAGATTTTGATGAATTTCAGTTATCAATTTATCTTTTTGATTCCAGTTTTTTATGTATCATTTAAGAAATCCTTGTCCACAGTGACCCCTCATGGGAAGACCCTCAATAAGGTCTTGAAGATGTTCTCCTGGAAATTGTAGAGGTTTAAATTTTACCTTTGTTATTGTTGTTAGGTGCCTTCGAGTTGGCTCTGACTCATAGTGATCCTGCATACAACAGAATGAAACACTTCTCGGTCCTATGCCAGCCTCAAAATCCTTGCTATACTTGAGCCCATTGTGGCAGCCACTGTATCAGTCCATCTTGTTGAGGACTTTTCCCTTTTTCTCTGACCCTCAACTTCACCAAGCATAATATCCTTCTCCAGGCTAATATCCTTCCCCATGTTGTCACGTTCCAACATGACCAAAGTAAGTGAGATGAAGTCTGGCCATTCTCACTTCCAAGGAGCATTCCAGCTGCACTTCTTCCAGGACAAATTTGTCTGTTCTTTTGGCAGTCCATGGTACTTTCAGCATTCTTTGCCAGCACCACAACTCAAAAGTATCAACTCCTCTTCAGTCTTCCTTATTCATTGTCTGCCTTTCACACGCATATGAGGTGATTGAAAACACCATGGCTTGGGTTAGGTACACCTTAGTCTTCAAGGAGACATCTTTGCTCTTCAGCACTTTAAAAAGGTCTTTTGCAGCAGATTTGCTCAGTGCAATACATCATCTGATATCTTGACAGCTGCTTACATTGGTGTTGATTGTGACCAAGTAATATGAAATCTTTAACAATTTCAATCATTTCTCCATTCATTGTGCTGTTTGTTATTGGTCCAATTGTGAGGATTTTCATTTTCTTTGTTGACATGTAATCCGTACTGCAGACTGAAGTCTTTAATCTTCATCATTAAATGCTTAAAGTCATCCTCACTTTCAGCAAGCAAAGTTGTGTCATCTGCTCATTGCAGCTTGTTAGTCTTCCTCCAATCCTGATGCCACGTTCTTGATATAGTCCAGCTTCTCAGATTATTTGCTCAGCAAACAGATTGAATAAGTATGGTGAAAGGATACAACCCTGACGCACACCCTTCCTGTCAGTATACTGCTGCTACTGTTTTTTAATTATCTTCAGCAAGATTTTACTTGCATGTGATATTAATGATATTATTTGATAAT
>NW_006921907.1:4086315-4087463 GCF_000298275.1 Orycteropus afer afer | reverse complement strand
AACATTGTATTTCAGGATAGTTCTTAAGACATTCTTTGTGATGATGAATGCCATGCCATTCCTCTTCAATCTGTCATTCCCGGAATAGTAGACCATATGGTTGTCTGATTCAAAATGGCCAAAACTCATCCATTTCAGCTCACTAATGACAAGGATGTCAATCCTTATGCATTGCATTTCATTTTTCCTTGATTCATACTTCATACATTCCTTGTTCCAATTATTGATGGATGTTTGCAGCTGTTTCTTCCCATTATGAGTCATGCCATGTCAGCAAGTGGAGGTCCTAAAAGCTTTACTCCATCCACAGCAATAAGGTTGGCTCTTCTCTGAGGAGGCAGCTCTTCCCCAGTCGGAAGCAGCTCTTCCCTGGTCGAAGGCAGATCTTCCTCAGTTGTATTTTGAGTTTCTTCTGACCTGAGGGGCTCATCTTCCAGCACTATATCAAACAATATTTCAAGGCTATTAATAAAGTTTTCCAGTAATAATACTGCTATTCATAAGGTTTTCTCTGGCCAATTCTTTGAGAAATAGATGGTCCCTTTCTTCTTCCGAGTCTGTCTTAGTCTGGAAGTTCCACTGAAACCTGTCCACCATGGATGGTCCTGCTGGTATTTGAAATGTCAGTGGTATAGTCTCCAGCCTCACAGCTACACAAGCCACCACAGTATAAAAACTGACAGATGAGTGGTAGAAATTTACCTTTAGGTCTATGATAATTTCAAGTTAATTTTTATGCATGATATGAGGTAAACATTGAAGTTAATTTTTTTTATATGGATAGATCATTGCTCCAGAACAATTCATTGAAAACACTATTTTTTTAATCCATTTAACTAAATTGGCACCTTTGTTGAAAACCCACTAATCATATGTATGTGGGTCTATTTAGATTTTGTATTTGGTTCAACTGATCTACCTGTGGTTAGCACATATCACATCCACTTGTTGATTATTATAGCTTTATATTAAGAATTCAAATCATTTTAGGCATTTTATATTTTTATTTTTATTTTAGAATCAACTTTTTACAAGTAAGCCATCTGGAACTTTCATTGCAATTACACTAATTCAGTAGATCAATTTGGAGAAAATGACTATCTCAATAATACTGAGTTTTCAATCTATGAACATGGCATGTTGTTGTT
>NW_006921907.1:4082140-4083627 GCF_000298275.1 Orycteropus afer afer | reverse complement strand
TACAGGTATAAGTGTTTTTTTAAATTTTTCCCTAGGAATGTCATTTTGTGGATGTTATTGTAAATGACACTTTAAAATTTCAATTTCCACTTGTTTATTACTACAATTAGAAATATTATCAATTTTATATATTGCTCATGCATTCTGCAACTTTGTTAAACTCATTTCTTTGCCTAGTAGATTTTGCAGGTGGCTTAGGATTTTCTATGTAAAAATACATTTGTGAAAGAAGACTTTTGGAGTTAAAGACAGTTTTTTATTTTCCTTTCAAATATGTGTATCTTTTATTTCTTGCATTTTTTTTATCGAATTGAGTAGAATTTTAAGTGTAAAGTGATGTAGAAGTGTGAGTAGAAATCTTTGACCATTCCTGATGTTTTCCATTAAAACAGTGTTTGCTGTGGCTTCATCACAGTCGTCCTTTTTCATATTGAGAAAGTTCACATTTATAGATTGTTGGCTGAGAAGTTGTATATTTATTTATTTATTTAAATCATGAATTGGTGTTACATTTTGTCAAATTCTATTTCTTCCTTAAAAGAAAAACATGATTTTTACCTCTATTCTACTAATATGATAAATTACTTTATTTGATTTTCAAGTTAAACCAGTCTGTGTTCCTGGGATAAACCCCATTTATCCATAATGTATTTTGATGTTTCCAGATTCTGTTTACTATTACTAAAAGGATCTTTGCATCCATTCTCATTAGGAATATTCATAATTTTCTTTTGTTGTAATGTCATTGGTTTTGGTACCAAGTTAACTCTGGATACTTACATGAGTTGAGAAGTGTTCTCTTCTTTAGTAAGTTAAACTGTGTCTTACAGAATCTGTGAATGAAGCCACACAGACCTAGAATTTTATTTGTGCAGTTATTTTAAATTAGAAATTCAATTTCTTTAATACACATAAGCTTATTCAGATTATAAATTTCTTCTTTAGTCAGTGTTTGGTATTTTTTGTCATTCAAGGAGTTTGCTCATTTTATCCATTGAATTGATTAACATAAAATTACTTCTAATATTCTCTTACTATTTTATGAATGCCTGTATGATCAATGAAGATGCCCTCTCTTTTGTTCCTCATTAGGTGATCTGTGTCTTTAATTTTTCTTGGTCAGTTTAATTAGAAGCTTATAATTTGAGTGTTGTAATTGTCATGACTTTTTCCCTCTACTGTTTCTTCTGTTTTCTATTTCGTTGATTTCTGGTGCTAACTTTAGAACCACTTTGTTTGTACTTTTTTTCTGTTTACTATTTTCCTTTTTCTAGTTCCCTAATGTGGAAGTTAAGATCATTTTTATTTGAGATGTTTCTTCTTTTCCAGTCAAGCATCCAAAGCTATAAATTTTGCACTTCATAATGCCTTAGTAAGATACTACAAAATTGTTGTATCTTATTTTTTATTCATTTTTATTTAGGTATAACCAAAAACAAACAAACAAACAAATAAACTCACTGCTGTCGAGTTGGAGCCGACCGATA
>NW_006921907.1:4080039-4081040 GCF_000298275.1 Orycteropus afer afer | reverse complement strand
ATGAGTCAGGTATGACTCGATGGCAGTGCATTTCATTTTTTCCATTTTGGAGTTTAAAATTTCAACTTTAGCATGTCACAAATTATCTTCAAATGATATTATTCCACACCATGAATGATGTAAGACTTTCAGAACTTTATACTTCCATTTCTCTTCTTTTGTGCTATTGTTGCCATATGTTTTACTTGTTTCTGTTATAAACATCTCAATATGCTGTAGTTTTTACTTTACACAGTTAAATATGCACAATTTTTTTTTTCTCACATAAAGAATAAAAGTCTGTTTTATATTTATCTTCATAATTATCAATTCTTGTGCTCCTCATTTCTTTGTGTACACTCAATGTTTTATCTGGAACCAATTCCTTATGTACAAAAACTTTAATATTTCTTTTAGTGCCAGTTTGCTTGTAATGCATTCTGCCAATTTGTTCATCTGAAAAGAAGTTATAACTTAGTCTTTATTTTTGAAAAATCTTTTCACTTCATATAGAAGGCTCTTTGGAAGTGAGAATGGCCAGACTTCGTCTTACGTACTTTAGTCAAGTTGTCAGAAGGGATCATTCCCTGGAGAAGAATATCATGCTTGGTAAAGTGGAGGGTCAGTGAAAATGGTAAGACCCTCCATAAGATGGATTGACACAGTGGCTGCAATAATGACTCAGGTATAGCAGGGGTTGTGAGGATGGCGTGGGACCAGACAGTGTTTTGTTCTGTTGTACATAGGGTCACTATGAGTTGGAGCCAACTCAATGGCATCTAACAACAACAACATGTTACAACTGCTTAATGTTATCCTACCCGTTAATGAAACATCGTCATTTTACATTAGTTTTTTTGTTTTTTTTTTTCATTCTGGGTGGTTCATTTGGTAATTTCTGTTGATGTGTCTTCAGGTTCACTGATCTTTTCTTCTTCAGTGTCTAATTTATTTTATCTCTTTCGGTATTGTATTTTCCATGTTTAAATTTTAGTTGTTTATATACTATACTTTTCCCCTTG
>NW_006921907.1:4064799-4079564 GCF_000298275.1 Orycteropus afer afer | reverse complement strand
TTTTTTTTATATGTGTATCTAAAGTAACCTTTATTCTAGGACTTATTTAACTTCATTTTTAATGTGTGACCCTTATGATGCCTCTACTGAATGCCCCGGGATTCAATGAAGTCTCTCTCCTCTGACTGGAGGGAATTTAAACAGTTCATTTACCTATGTGAGTTCTGGGAATTGTTTTTCTTACAATTGCTTTTAACTGTTCTTTCCTAAGAAGTTATTCTTTTCAGGTTGTATAAGATATCACTGTACAAATGTAAGCATTAATGTTTATACCAAAATTCAAGGGGACCCCTATGCAGAATTATGGCATTCTTGTTTCATATAGCTCCCTTGTTGGGGGGACTCTGTCTGTAAATGTAGCTTCTTTTCTCTCCCTGAACCTTGGTTCCTGATACCTCAATAAACAAGATTGTCAGGCATCCCATTCATGTACTACAGTTTATAAATATTTTATTTGTAATTATACAGTTATTTAATCTCTATTTTGGAAGTAGAAAACAAAGGAAATTCTTTCCCCACAAATATCCCTCCTAATTTTATAGATAAGGAGACTGAAACCAATGAGATAAAGAGATTTGCCCAACTTCACAAAATATGTTGTGGCTAAATCTGTTCTAACACTCATCTTTCATGACTCTCCCTTTTTTGTTCCTGAATTGCTTTCCAATGTGAGGCTAAAATATTGGCATTGGTCCCAAAGAACAATGGTTTTATAAACTCTGAGATTGGGTTTATCTCTGAAACTCTGACATGAATGTGATCACAGGGAGCAGTAGTGGGGGGAACTAAACTCACTGCCAATGAGTTGAAATCGACTCATAGCAACCCCTCCTTGGATTTCAGAGCCAGTATCACTACAGAAGTAGATTGTTCAATCTTCCTTCCAAGGAGTGGTTGGGGGAAGGGAGGGTAAAATAGGGAAGAAGAGAAAAACCATAGTAGGATGTGTCATTGATTTGACCATCACAATGGGTGACTAGTTGTTTGATCTTACAGATTCTTCTGAAGCTTTATCAAGTCCATTAGTAACTATTTATTTATCCAGAGGAAGAAAGAAAGGAACATTTATCCATCATTTCTATTTCCACTGGTTGAGAATTGCCCAAACAACTGTTAACTCTCCCATAATTCAGGCTTATACATGCATGGAGACCAAGCAGGTTCTCATGAGTACCAGAACACTGCATCAGATTATCCAGGGCAAAAAGTGACCAGGAGGAGGTATTGTTAGGTTTTAGCTGTGGGAAGCTGGTTGATCACTCATAGAATTTGGTTTATGAAGCAATTGCTAGAATAAGTGCCAGAGAACTTGGAGTGCCACACAAGATATGCTCAATTTAGTACATTCACCCAGCAAATGTTGGTGAAGGAAGATAGAAGTAGCTATTGTCTGAGAGTTGAGGTTCTTCTATTGGAAAATATAGGTCAAACAAGCCTCAAGAACCATAGGCCATAACAGCTCGTAAAACTAAAAACAGTTTTCTCCTACCATTCCTTCCTGAAGTCCTGGAGTCATGGATGAAGGACACCCAGATCATCAGTCTAGGACTGCCTTCTTGAGATGTAGGCAACAGAATTAATATGTAAGTGACTAGGTCTGCTCAGATGTAAACAATTGGTTGAACACTTTTTAAAGATAAAATCAACTCTTTTCAGCAGGTTGATGGTGAATTGTGAAAAGAGAAATATAGATATTACAGATTACGGTCCCTGTTCTTCTAGGCAATTAACTTTGTTCTATTATAAAAATAACACAAATTGTCACAGACAATTTCAAATATGAAAAAGTGGAGATAAATATTTCTATCATAATTCATCAACCAGGGACAGCATTTTTTAAATTTAAATATTTTAAACTATTTTATATGTGTCAGAAATAATTTTTATGGTTATATAACATTCCCTGCAGCAAATTTATGGCTATGTGTTTAAAATTTCTTTGTATTTCCCCTAATTAGGTTCTGGCATTACTTTTTTAAATAACTTTTTATTGTGATTTCATGAAAGTTTATAGAGCAAATTGGTTTTCCATTCAACAATTCATACACATTTTGTTTTGTGACATTGATTGCAATCCTTACAATGTAACAGCACTCTTCCCACTTCCTCCTTGTGTTTACTGTTTCCATTTATCTGCCTTTCCTCTCCTTTCCTGCCCTCTGAGCTTTATCCCTGGGCAAATTCTGCCTTTTGTACTCATATGATTGATTGTTCGAAGGAGTGCATACCTCTTTATAACCCACTGCCATCAAGTCAGATCCAACTCATAGGGACCCCTCCTTGGGTTTCTGAGGCAGTAAAACCATGGAAGTAGATTGCCCAACCTTCCTTCTGAATACCTCCTTATAGGCCTGTCAATTGTTAGGCTGAAAGTTGAGCCATGGTGGTGAGTTCAGTTCCAGGCTTGAATGCAATTTAAGGGCCATAGTCTTAGGGTTATACCAGTCTCTATCAGACCAGTAATCCTGTTTTTTTTTGTTTGTTTGTTTGTTTGTTTGTTTTTAAATAATTTTGAGTTTTCTTCTACATTTTTCTCCCACTCTATCCAGGGCATCAGATTGTGATCCCTTCAGTCAGCAGTGATAGACAGATGCCATTTAATTCTATAACAGCAGTAAATTCATATCTATTGATAATTTACTGAATGTAAATAGATTAAATGCACTAGTCAAGAGACAAAGAGTAGTAAACTGGGTAAGAGAACATGATCCATCAATATACTGTCTATAAGACACACACCTTAAATACAAATACAAAAATAAGTTAAAAATCAAAAGATGAAAAAATATGTATTAAGCAAATGACAACCAAAAAAGAGCAGGAGTGGCAATATTAATTTCTGATAAAATAGACTTTAAGGCAAAAACCAGCAAAAGAGACAAGAAAGGACATTATATAATGATTAAAGTGTCAATTGAACAAGAGGACATAATCATAATAAATATCTATGTACCCAATGAAAGAGCCCCAAAATACATGAATCAAACTTTAACAGAATTGAAAAGAGAAATAGACAACTCCACAATAATAGTAGATTTCAATACATCACTTTAATTGAAGGGCAGAACAACTAGAAAGAAACTCAACAAAGATATAGAAGATCTAAACAATACAATCAAACAATGAGACATCATAGATGTATACAGAATGCTCCACCCAGTAATAGCATGTTGTTGTTGCTGGCATGTGCCGTTGAGTCAGCCCCGACTCATAGCGAACCCTCCTTGGATTTCTGAGGCAGTATCACTATGGAAGTAGATTTTCCAACCTTCCTTCTGAGGAGTGGCTGGTGGCTTTGAACCACTAGCCTTCTGGTTAGCAGTCAAGTGCCTTAGGCATTATGCTACCAGAGCTCCTATTTAAGTTGCTTTGTAGTCCTTCAATTTTTTTTTTTTTTTAATTTATTGAGGCTTGCTTTGTGGCCTATTTCTGTGTACTCTGCAGAATGTTCCATGTGATCTAGAAAATAATCTATTGCCCCATCTTCCTTCCACTCCTTGGAAGGAAGATGGGGCAGTCTACTTCCATAGTGATACTGCCTCGGAAATCCAAGGAGGGGTCGCTATGAGTCAGGTCTGACTCCATGGCACATAACAACAACAATAACAACAACATGCTATGTATAGTAATATAATATATATATAGTAATAGCATAATTTAGATTATTTTCCAGATCACATGGAACATTCTCCAGAGTACACAGAAATAGGGCACAAGGCAAAACTCAATAAATTTAGAAAAATTGAAGTACTACAAAGCAACTTAAAAGACCACAATGCTGTAAAATTAGAAAGAAACAACAGGATCAAGGAAAAAAATCAAATACATGGCAACTGGACAGTACCCTGTTTAAAACCTAGTGGGTAACACAGAAGAAATAAAAATATTCCTTGACTTGAACAAGAAGGAAAATACAACATATCAAAGTCTTTGAGATACATTAAAAGCAATGTTCAGAGCATAACTTGTTTATTTTGCTACTATAAATAATGCCACTATATTATTTAAGAACTTAAGTTTTTCTGTATTTAAGTTTGGGCAATCTACTTCCACAGAGATACTGCCTTAGAAACCCAAGGAGGGGTCACTATGAGTTGGGATCAACTCTACGGCAGTGGGTTCGGGTTTTTTTTTTTTTTTTTTTATGTAGTCAGTTACATGCTACCAAAATTGGTTTGCTCTGTGGAAATAATAGGAAAGGCTAAGGAAACACACCATTAACTAAGATGCTGTTATAAATGAGCAAATGCAGATGACAGCTAGGTGCTGACTTTCCAGGGGCTGATGTTAGCCAGGTGTTGTTTTTGAAACAGTTGACTATATTGAGGAAGGGCTTCATAGATGAGAAGACATTAAAGTTCAGTGTTGAAAATGTTGAAAGTTCAGTGTTGAA
Source organism: Orycteropus afer afer (assembly GCF_000298275.1). NCBI lineage: Eukaryota > Metazoa > Chordata > Mammalia > Tubulidentata > Orycteropodidae > Orycteropus > Orycteropus afer. The sequence goes on along the minus strand of NW_006921907.1, from coordinate 4,075,171 downwards.
AGATGAATAGATTTACTTTTTTTTTGAAAGGTAAGAAGTAAAACCCCAGAGGCAGGAAAGGGAGGGGAACTCAGGGGATGACAAAAGCCACAGGATCCAGGTAAGAGGAAGGAGACAGGCCCCTCCCTTTCCTTCCTCTGGGGTGGGGGCTGTCTCCCTCCCCTTACCTGGATGTCATGCTTGGTAAGGTGGAGGGTCGAAGAAATAGGGGAAGGGCCTCAATGAGATGTATTGACACAGTGGCTGCAATGATGGGCTCAAGTATGGCAAGGATCATGGAGCTGGTGTGAGACTGGGTGGTGTTTCATTCCGCTGTACATAGGGTCACTATGAGTCAGAGATGACTTGATGGCACCTAACAACAACAATAAGAAAAACATTTTAAGAAGAGTAATATACTGTATCGTGAAATAGTACAATGTATTAAGGAAATGTTAGGTTATTTGATGCAATACAGGGTGCATGAGCTCTTGTGGCATAGTGCCTAAGGCCTTTGACTGCTAACCAGAAGACTGCCAGTTCAAACCCACCAGCCACTCCTGGGAAGGAAGACTGGGCAATCTACTTTAATAGGGATACAAGCTTGGAAACCCAAGAAGAGGTCGCTATGAGTTGGGATTGACTCAATGGCAGTGAGGCTTTTTTTTTTTTTTTTTTTTTAAAGGTGCATGAAGGAGAAAGAAAGGTCAGCACTGAATTACAGTAAAGCTAGTTGGGATTGGACTGGTTAGGATCTTAAATTTCATGCTGAATCATTTGAACTTTATCATTTAACTCCTGGAAAATCATTGATAATTTTGAACAGGTACTATTGATGGATAACAGTCTCATCCCTTAAAACTGAAATATAGCCTGATCTTCCTGTGGGTAACTGAACAAAAGCTGGCATCTCCAAGTGTGCTTGTCCTTGATGTTCCTCCAGGACCACCTATTTGTGCATTAGTTTTAACTCATCGCTCTCTGTCCTCAAATTCAAGTGTATCTGAATTCTTCCTGAAACTTACAGTGATCTTTTGATTCTGAAGATACATTTAGGTGTCCTCCCTTCACTCACTGACTTCAGTTCTCCTACCTACCAGTTCTAGATTTTTGTATTATCTACAGGCTGAGATAACAAATTCTCCTTCCCAAACCTCATCCTTACTCTCCTCCCTGATTTGCTCATTCCTACAGCAATCCCAGCCAGAGAAGAATTGTGGTGTGTAAAAGTAGGTATGGCACAGGGAATCTAGTGAGAATATTAACACGACAGTCCAGATGGAAAACAATGAGAGCCTGGATTAAAGCAAGTGCATTGAGAAGGGAGAGACAGACACACAGATTGAGATGGTTGAGGAGGTACCTATGAGCCAGATGCTTTAATATAAGAATTAATATTTGCCACAGAGGAAACAGCTATTGGTGAATAGCTATTGTGAGAAGTAATTGGAAAATAAACAGCAACAGTGACAACACAAATGAGGAAATTGTGCAGAACAGAATTAAGGCAGTGAGGGAAGAGGACATAGGGTGGCAGGAACATGGGCAAAGCCAAGAAACATCTTGAAAGTTTGAGGAATCAGGAGAAGAGTAAGTGATGACAAGAGTGAAAGATAAAAGTAGAAATGTTGAGATGGTGCCATTGAAGATAAAATATAAAAGCCTCTTCCCCTTGATTTGCTGTAAACACCAAAAATACTACATTCTTTGTGGGCTGCAGCCCTATGTTTGTTACATTACCAAATGAATAAATGTAGGTGTAAAAGCAGAAAATAGAGCGTTGGCCCGGGAAAACCCAGTCAAGTTTATGAAAGGAGAGAAATCTTGGTTGAGGTGAGCTCTTTGCTTAGATTTCTTGGCATTGTCTGAAGGTTGATCTAGGGGAAAAAAAAATGGGAACATGGTTTTAAACAATTATTAAGAAAACAAGACTCTAGAGGTTGTGGCATCAAATAAGCATTCAGACCACAATCTTCTGCAAACTGACTTAAATGGTCAGAGAATAGAGGAGGAAAATAAGTATCTGACAGATAAGTGGAGATAGATAGATAGATAGATAGATAGATAGATAGATAGATAGATATAGACAGATGATAGATAGGTAGGTAGATTGGTAGATATAGACAGACAGATAGATAGATAGACAGACAGACAGACAGATATACACAGCTGTCATCAAGTTGACTCAGACTCATGACAACCGTAGGTACAACAGAGCAAAATGTTGCCTGGTCCTGCATCATCTTCATGATCACCAGCATGAATGTTTGAGTCCATCATTGTATCTGTTGTGTCAATCCATCTCAGCAAAGGTGACCTCCCTGGCCATCCTCTTCACCAAATATGATGTTCTCCTCCAGCAATTGATCCCTCTTGATGACATATTCAAAGCAAGCAAGTCAGGCACTGTTCTATAAGGTTTTCATTGGCTAATTTTTTTAAATGCATTTTATTGAAATATAATTTATATACAGTGAAATACACAAAACTAAAGTGACATGGGTCAATTTTTTTTTTTTTTTTTTTTTTTTTGCAGTGTTCCCTCTCTTCCCCTCCCACCCCTGGTAACCAACAAAGAAAGTTTCCCACTATACATAAACCTTTCCTTGACCCTCCACAATAATGAACTAATACTATATTTGTACTTCTGTGATTGACTTATTTCACTCAGCATAATGTCCTCCAAGTTCATCTATATTATGCAGTATTTTGCAGACTCTACATTATTCTTTAGTGCTGTATAGCATTTCATTACGTGTATGTACCATAGTTTGGACATCCACTCTTCTGCTGATGGACACATAGGTTGTTTCCATCTTTTTGCTATTGTAAATAGTGCTGCGATAAACATGAGTGTGCATATATCTGTTCCTATCCTGGCTCTCACCTCTCTAGGATATATACTTAGTAATGGGATTGCTGAGTAAAATTGAATCTCCAATTCCAGCTTCATTGGCTAAGTTTGGAAAGTAGATAGCCAGGCTTTTCTTCCTAGTCCCTCTTAGTCTGGAAGTTCTAATGAAACCTGTCCACCATTAATCTGCTGGTGTTTCAAATACCAGTGGTATACTTGCCAGCATCACAGTCATATGCAAGCCACCACAGTAGGACACATTGACAGATGGGTAGTGGGTCCCTAACACTGTAGTATGTACTTTAAAAATTTCTGTTCTGAAGCAAAAAAAAAAAAAAGAAAACCTTAAATTAATGAAATTATCTTGCCACCAGTACCTAAACCTTGTACACTTATTGCTGTTGAGTCAATTCTGACTTATAGCAACCCTACAGGACAAAGTAGAACTGCCCCATGGGGTTTCCAAGGCTGTAATCTTTAAGGAAGCTGAGTGCCACGTCTTTCTCCTATGGAGAAGACTGGTGGGTTTGAACTGCTGACCTTTTGGTTAGCAGCTGAGCATCACCACTGCATCACCAGGGTTACTCCTAAATGTAATAATCATGCGTAATTCCTGTCTCATTCCATTAATCATCAATCACGTCTTCTGTCAAGGCTTTCATATTGTTGTTATGTTCCGTCAAGTTACCGCTAATATATTTCCTTTTTAAAATTATCTTTTGGGTGGAAACTTATAGAGCACATTAGTTTTCAATTCAGTAATTTATACACATTTTGTTTTGTGACTTTAGTTGCAATGCCCTCATTGTAGCAGCACTCTTTCTTCTTCTTTCCTTATTTCAATTTGTCCTTCTTTCCTACCCCTTCCTGACTTCCGAGCTTTGTTTCTAGGCAAATGCTGCCTTTTTGGTCTTGTATGGTTGATTGTATTGAAGAGTATGTTGTTGTTGTTGTTATGTGCTGTCGAGTCGGCCCCGACTCATAGCGACCCCTCCTTGGGTTTCCGAGGCAGTATCACTACGGAAGTAGGATTGCCCAACCTTCCTTCCGAGGAGTGGCTGGTGGGTTTGAACCGCCAGCCGTCTGGTTAGCAGGCAAGTGACTTAGCCACTATGCTACCAGAGCTCCCATTGAAGAGTATACTCCTCCCTGTATTATTCATTTTGTAGACCTGTCTATTGTTTGGCTGAGTTGATCCCTGGGGGTGGATTTAGTTCCAGGCTTGAAGGATGCCTAAGAGTGATAGTCTCAGGGCTTCCACTAGTTACTCTCAGACCTTTAAGTCTGATCTTTTTATGTTTCTGAATTTTATCTACTTTTTTTTTTTTTCTTTCCTGTCTGTCCAGGACTTTTTATTGTGATTGTGATCAGAGCGGTTGGTAGTGGTAGCCAGGTACCATCTAGTTGGTTTCTGGATAGTGAAGATTCTGATTCAAGTGATCCATTAGTGCTATGGACTAATTATTTCCTTGAGTCTTGGATTTTCTTCACTTTTCTTTACTCCAGATGAAGAGAGATCAATTGTTACATCTTAGATGGCCCAAAGTTTTAAGACTTCAGTCACTACTCACTTAAATAGGATTTAGAGCATTGTCTTTATGGATTGTGTTGTGACAATTGACCTAGTTGTCCTCCTGAGACTGTGGTCTTAAGTCCTCAATCCCAGTGTGTTATTCTCTCAAGCTGTTTGGTTATAAACCAAAAAAACCAAACTCACTGCCGTCGAGTTTAACCCAACTCATAGTTACCCCTCCTTGGGTTTCTGAGGTGGTATCACTATGGAAGTAGATTGCCATTCCTTCCAAGGAGTGGGTGGTGGGTTTGAACCATCAGTCTTCTGGTTAGCAGTCAAATGCCTTAGGTATTATGCTAGCTAAAAAATTCTCTTTAGGATATTTCACTTTTGCTTTTTCCTCTCCATGCTTCTATACTAGCTTGATTCAGTCTTTCTCATCATGTATTGTATGGGTATCTGCAGTAGCTTTCTTTCTTATTTTAGTGTCTTTCTCCATCCCTGTCTTAGGCTGGTTCTCTAGAGAAGCAAAATTAGTGAAGTATATATATAGAGAGAGAAATAGCAAAAAAAAAAAAAAAAAAGAGAGAGAGAGATAAATGGTTCATGTGGTCTATCCTGGAAGAAATGCAGCCAGAATGCTCCTTGGAGGTGAGAACGACCAGACTTCATCTCACCTACTTTGGTCATGTTGTCAGAAGGAACCATTCCCTAGAGAAGGATATCATGCTTGGTAAAGTGGAGGGTCAACGAAAAAGGGGAAAGCCCTCAATGAGATGGATTGACACAGTGGCTGCAATGATGGGCTCAGGTATAGCAAAGATCGTGAGACTGCACAGGACCGGGCAGTGTTTTTTTCTGCTGTGCACAGGGTCACTATGAGTTGGAGACAACATGACGGCACCTAACAACAACAGTTATAGCAACAACACATGGTTGTAGAGGCTGGTAAGTCTAAGTCTGGGGTCAGACATCAGGATGGAGGCTTCTCCTGACTCACATACCTGTGGGGACTGACAAATCCGAGATCAGCAGGTCAGATGACCTGAATGTTCCTATGTATATTGGATTCAGGCCACACCTCCAAGGAAACTCCCATTGCAACTGATTGGCTGATCACATCAGATCACATTATATAGTATGATTCATCATTACATAACTGTCAAACCACTGAGAATCATAGCCTACCAAGTAGACACACAACTTTAACCATCATATTCCCTTTAGCTTAATTTTTCGTCATGTAACAAAAGTGAGCTTTCTGAACTGTACCTTTTGACATGTCATTCCTCTCCCATAATTAAACATTAAATAGCACTCCATCGTCTAAAGAAAGAGAAAGCCAAAACCCTGTGGCTTCAGAGATATGACCTCTGGCAACATATGGAGCTAGCTCCTCTTCCCATGCACCTTAGTCCTGTCCATACTGATACACTGTGTGATTTCTCATGCTTTTAATTTAAAGAATCTCTTAAAAGATTATTTTCCCCTCCTGGACTGTTTTTCCTCTGCTTCTTAACTTCTCATCATTCATTACTCAGCTCAAGGAGCCTGCCTGGGGTCCCCTAATCTGAACTAAGTATCTCCCTTTTTTATTTTAATTTTTTTTTTTTACTTTACAGAATCTCATGCTTACATCTACCTGAATTTATCAAGCTGCATTAATAGTCTATTCATGCTGCTGTCCTCCCTATTTCACAGGGAGGTGTCTGGGGGTAGGACAGTAGGGACTTAGAACTTGGCACAGTGCTTACATAAAGGTAAATTGACTTTTGAATGAACATATTTCTCAAATTTAGCAATGCACATGACCAAATATTAAATGGAGATAAGATATGGAGTGGACTTTAGGTAAGTCTGTTTAACTGAAGATTGATGACTCATTGATTAACCACTTGATACCATATCTCTAGTGAAATGAAACAAATTTTTGTCTTTGTTCCTGTCTCTTCAGCATTTTTATCAGTGACGTGGATAAAGACAAAGAGGGCATGGTTATCAAAACTGCATATCATACAACCTTGGGAGGGATTCTAAGCCCATAGATAGAAGACTTAGATTAAATGGCCCAGCAAACAGGAATATTGGCTGGCAATAAAAAACAACAGTAAAAAAAAAAAAAAAAAAAAAATTAGCAACCATAAATAAGCTCCAGCTTTTAGCTTCAAGTCAATTTCACAAAAATAGAATGAGTGGATTTGCCCTGGCATCAGCTCATATGAAATAGATTTAGGTATGTTTGTTGACTAGAAACATAATAAAATTCAGCAGTATGAGAAAGTTTCTAGCATGGATAATTCAAACTCAGTCCCAGCTAATATCTGAATTCTGTATTGGCTTGATTTGGTTAGGCCTTATTGAATTTTGACTGATATATTATAAGAGGGACTTTGAGAAACTAATTTATACGCATTTAAGGAAAAGCAAGCTGGATGGATATTGTCTTAGTTACCTATTGCTGCCCTGACAAAAATACCACAAGTGGATGGCTTTAAATAACAATATTTATATCTTCAGTTCAGGAGGCTGGAAATCTGAATGTAGGACATAACTCCAGGGGAAGTCCTTCCGTGTCCATCTCAGGTTTAGCACTTGCCAGCAATCCTTGGCGTTCCTGAGTTTGTAGATACATCTGTCCGTGTCATCTGTTTCCTCTTCCCTCTGTATTTGTCTCTCTGTCCATTTTGGTCTCTTTATAACTCAGAGGTTGTGGTAGTTAAATTTCTATGTCAGCTTGGCTGGGCAGCTGGTGGTAGTTATTCCCCATGATGAGACTGGCAATCAGCTCCATGGTGGGATCTACCACAAGCAGCTGAGTAGCTGCCTTTGGGATGTGGTCTGCTTCCTCTATATAAGGAGAAGCCTTGGGGATAGTCTCTAGCTTATGGCACGCTTGGACCCTGCACGTGGCTGTGTTGTTGTTCAGCTGCCTGCCATGCTCTGCTGACCTTGGAACTTACAATGGACTTAAGCTAATGGCCTGCCATGTGCTTTGGCCTGTGCCTTTTTCCTTGTCAACCTTGGTCTGTGAGCCTCAGCAGCCAGCAGCTATCTGAGTGAAGAAACACCTTTAGCTCCAGTGAGCTGGGAGCAGGAGGCAGAGCTGGACCCCAAGGTTGAGGGGCTTTCACCCAGCCCTTAGAGCCTGGCACTTTGAACTTGGACTTAAAGCCTCCAAACTGTAAGAGAATAAACTCCTGTTTGTTAAGGCCATCCCGTTTGTGGTATATTTTTGTCAGAGTGGCGCAAGGTAACCAGAACAGAGGTAATTAGGTTTAGGAGTGACCTTACACTGGTGTGATCTTATTAGCACAACAAAAGAAAATCCTCTATTTCCAAACAGAGTCATATTTACAGATACAGGGGTTAGGATTTCAACATGAACAACAAATAAAAGAGAACAGATTTTGTGTATGTGTTGGAGGCCAAGGAGGATCATTTTTCTTACAAATGAGCTGTTGTGTGAAAGGCAAATAAAGGGTTCAAGTGGTGTCTCTAGAATATAGTCTTGAGCAGTTGGGTGGCAAAGTGTGTACTGTAGAAGAGATTGAGAATTTCTTTTTGGCTGTGTTAATTGGAATTCAAGATGTGTTTTAGACACCCACATGGAGACGTCAAATAGGCAGCTACATCTAAGTGTCTAGGTTGCAGGGAAAGGCATTGCTGGATGTTCAGGTTTGAGTTCTATCTGGATTATTTACAGGCTGCATGGCCTTCAATAAGACTTACCTGTCTACTGCTAGGCCTCCAAACCCAAAACATTGGGACAATAATAGTACTTACCTCAGGTGGAAGTAAAATGCTGAAAGTAGATACTGTACATAACTGTATTTATCATGGTGCATTTTTGTTGTCTGCTAATTATTGTATTAGAATATTTTGGTTTACAAGTTATAAAATCTCAACTGGTTTACAAAAGAAGAATGTTTTATAATTTCATGTAATAAGTCACCAAGTAGTGTGGCTCTAGGTTGGTTAATTCAGTGCCTCAAGAAATCCTTAAGGATCTGATTCTCTACTTATTTATTTCTTCTCAATATATCGGTATAGTTCTCCTGATTATGAAAAGTAAGTGATATTTATTGGGGCAGGGGATGTCAGAGGACTATTTTTTTTCTCATCCATCTCTTTTATCTCATAAAATTTTTATTTTGAAAAATTTTCAAGCTTATAGAAAAATTGGATAATAGAATTTTAGGCAAAACATGTGAAATTAGGCTGCTGGCATCATGATACTTTATCCTAAATACTTCAGCACTTATCTGCCAAGAATAAAAGCAATATTCTATGTAAGAACTTTACAGTCATCACACTATAGAAGATTAAAAAGATTCCATAACAGCATCTCAAATCTAGTGCCTTGGCCCCCACGCCATTGGCCCCCAAATATTTTTATATCTGTTCTTTTTTTCAATCTAGGATCCAAGGATTATGTGGCCATTGCATTTGCCCATAGATCTCTTCTAATTGAAAGTAATCCCCTCACCTTTTAATTTTATAACACTGATAACGTGATGAATTCAAACCTTATAACATATACCACATTCTGGGTTTATCGGATCATTTCTTCATAATGTCTTTTGACTTTTTCCCTGTGCTCACTGTATCAAGCCTAGTGGCCTGAGTAGATTTAGGTTAAATGTTTTTGGCAAGATAGCGTTGTGGATGATGTCATGTACTACATATTGCAGCATATCAGGACACAATGTCAGGATGTCCTACTGCTGCTGATGTTACATTTGATCACCTGGTTAGGATGGTAACAGTCATACGTATCCATTATAAAGTTCTTAATTAATCTGGTAGGGAATTGATACTTTGGCATTATGCTGTTCCTCAGCCAATGATTTTAGTATCCATTGATGATATTTGCCTGAATTGATTTGTTACATTGGGGATTACAAAATGGTGATGTTCTATGATTCCTTTCACATTTAGTAATTTGTATTTTTCTGAAAAGATGAGCCCTCCTCCTTTTACTTAAATGTTACCAGGGATCCATACATTTATTTTTAATTCAGTATGTTATCATCAATTACAATGATTTCTCTTTCTGATGTTTCGATTGTACCAAATTTTGCCAGTGGGAACTCCTTTATGCTGGTCCTGTGTGCTTTGGACACTATCCTTGTGGTTTTTGAGTGCACCTGTGCTTTCTGGTGCAGTAAGTTATCAAAGATTCACCTTGTACTTTTCTGTCTCAGACAAGGAATTAGACATTTCTGCAAGAAGCTTCTATTCCTGTAAGTGAGGACTGGCATTTAGAAACCAAGATCTGTTATCGGGTGTGCTCCTCCATGCTGGCTTATTATTGCTTCTAGCCTCTACTCGTGGAAAGAGCTAGCATGTATATCTTCACACATATACACAGATAGTCTTAAGTTCGTATTGGTATTTCCATCTCAAGTAATATTATAGCTTTTTGTTTCACTTTATTTTTGCATTTCTTTTTCTTTACAGTTAACATCTTGGTTTCTAATACACACATATGCAATATATTATAATACACATAAACTAACTTTAAAAACTATAGCACCAACATTACTATGATTAAAAAAACCTACCAAGTAAATTTTAAGATTTCTCTGTTTTGTTTTTTTTTTCATTTTAGAATACAAATTACCAAGGATATGTAGTCAGAGACGTACATTAAAAAGTTACATGAAATAATGATTGTTATGTCCCCATTTTGATTATTATGTTATCGTTATGTTCATTGTTATGTATATATATTATGTAGATTCAGCTGTTTCATCTGTCTTTTTTAAGAATAAAGAAACTCTTTTTAGAAGCTCTTGAGTGATCTCTCAATCTCATTGGTAAGCAAATGGGATTTTCAAGACTGACTTTGACCAGTCTATATTTATCTCTGAGTCACGTGGAAGAGGGATAAAAACCAGAACCAGAGCTGAGCTCTGTCAGCAAATAATAGAGGGAGGAATGTTTGAATGCCATCAGTACTGTCTGTTACAACTGTTATTATTGTTATTATTATTATAATTGTTATACATCTCTAGGCCACTTCA
>NW_006921907.1:4062743-4063964 GCF_000298275.1 Orycteropus afer afer | reverse complement strand
CCCTAGAGCCTGGCACTTTGAACTTGGACTTAAGGCCTCCAAAGTGTAAGAATAAACTCCTGTTTGTTAGGGCTATCCCATTTGTGGTATATTTCTTGTCAGAGTGGCACTAGGTAACCAGAACACCAACCTTCCTTCTGAGGAGTGGCTGGTGGGTTTGAATAACCAGCCTTCTGGTTAGCAGTCAAGTGCCTTAGGCACTATGCTACCAGAGCTCCCTATGTAATGGGTCTATAAGTAGGAACTATCATTGCTTTGTCAAACTGGGAAAATCAGTTTGACAAGATATAAAGCACCATATTTACATGTTTTGGTTCAAGAAATTTGAGTTCCTGGAACTTGTCATGTAGAAATACCCCCAATTAATTAAAACAATGTAAATGTATGTCTAGTAAAATGGTTAATTAAATTGTAAATCATGATGCATTTACTTAACGGAAGTATAGCACCATCAAAAGTGATAATTATGAAAATGATGTAGTAACCATGTAGTAAGAAATGTTTTTTACAATGTTGAGCAAAAGAAAACAGAATATGAAAGTATGCCCATATATATAAATTACAATTATAAAATTATGTCAGCTTATGGGCAAAACCTGGCATAAAGCATGAAAGAAGGGGGTTGGTAGGGTTGGGTCCATGATGGATTGGAAGTAAATTCCTATTTTATTTAGAGTTCTGTTAATGTTTGTCAACTGAAACAGAAACAAAGGCAATTGAGGGAAAAAAATTCTTGCCAATGTGCTGAAGTCAGAGATTTATCTGAGCACTTAAGCACATCTAAATCTTTTTGAGAAAATTGGACCCTATTTGTGAGCACTTCCACAGGCCACCTCTCCCCTTCATCCAGGAAAGTACAAGTCAGATTCCACAATCGTTCTAACAGAACGTCAACTGTGACACTGGAATGTCTCATTTCAAAAGCCAGTGGAATTTGCTCCATTCAGCAACACAGAGTAACTGCACCCTTGGTGCTGCCAGAAACTTCAGGCTGGAATTGATTGCCATAGTTCTCTCTCAGGACACAGTTGAGTTGATTGCTTTTAGAGAAATTCTCAAAGGGATTTGCTGTCCAAGTGCCTACTGGGATATTCTGTACTCCTGGCTAAAACAGGACCTGGAGAAAGAATATCCTAGGATTGATCAATTGAAAGAGTCTTTGAGGGGAGATCCATTCTTAGAAATGTGCTGTAAATATATCCATGGATATAGTAGAGCTAT
>NW_006921907.1:4055708-4057375 GCF_000298275.1 Orycteropus afer afer | reverse complement strand
TTTTTATTTCTTCTCTTACCCAGTCTTTTTAAAGGAGGGTTTTGTTCAGTTTCCATATGTTTACTCTTTTTCCATTGATCTTCCTATTGTTGATTTCTAATTTGATAGCATTGCGAGCTGAGAAGATGCTTTGCAGTATTTCAATGTTTTTAAATTTACAAAGGCTTGCTTTATGGCCTAACATATGGTCAATCATGGAAAATGTTCCATGTGCACTGGTAAAGAATATATATTGTGCTATTGTTGGGTGAAGTGCTCTGTAGATATCTATAAGGCCAAGTTGGTGGATTATATTGTTTAACTCTTCTGTATCTTTGTTGAGTTTCTTTCCAATTGTTCTGTCTTTCAAAAAAAGTGATGTATTAAAGTCTCCCACTCTGACTGTGGAGTCATCTATTTGCTTTTTCTACTCTTTTAAAATATGATTTACATATTTTGGAGCTCTTTATTATGGTTAGATCTTCTTGTTCAATTGATCCTTTAATCATTATATTATATCCTTCCTAATCTCGTATGATAGTTTTTGTCTTCAAGTCAATTTGATCAGAAATTAATATTGCCACTCCTGCTCTATTACAGTTGCCATTTGCTTGATGTATCTTTCTCCAACCTTTGATTTTTAGTCCATTTTTGTCTTTGTCTCTAAGGTGTGTCTCTTGTAGACAGCATATTGCAACTCTCTGTCTCTTGAGTGGTACATTTAATCCATTAACATTCAGTGTAAGTATTGACAGATATGAATTGGTTGCTGTCATTTTGTTATGTGTTTTTTCAAGGTGTCCCTGGTTTCCTTGTTTCATATTATTTTGTGTGCTGAGCTCATTATGTTTATGATTTGTGCTATCATTTCCTTTGTTGCTGTTGTTTTAGTATTTGCTGAATATTTGTGCTTGTCTTCTTTTTCATTGCAATGTGAAGGTTTATTATTTTTCTTTGAGGTTACCCTGTGATTTACAATTTTCTCCCTGAGATTAGAACAGATCCATTCTATCCTGCAACTGTCTTGACTTCCTCACCATTTAGAAGTTCTGTAACTACACAGTATTTTTCCCCTTTTTGGTTTGTAGTTGTCCTCACTTGCCAATTGATGTCTTTGGTTCCCTGTTTACAATCTTGTAAGCTTATTTTACTTTTGATATGTCCATAGCTGTGGTTTCAGGGTTATGGCATCTTGTGCATTAATGGACAGTTGTTAGTTACTATTTTTGGTTCTCTGTTCAAAGGATTCCCTTTATCATCTCTTGTAAGGTTGTTCTGGTTTTAACAAATTCCCTTAATTTCTCCTTATCTGGAAATCTCCTAATTTCACCATCATATTTGAGGGACAATTTTGCCAGGTACATAATTCTTTTTTTTTTTCCAACAAACTTATAGGTACATAATTCTTGGTTGAAATTTTTTCTCTTTCAGTGTTTTATATATACCGTCCCATTGCCTTCTCACTTGCATGGTTTCTGCTGAGAAATCAGAGCTTATTTTTACTGGTTGTCATTTGTAAGTAACTTTTTGTCTTTGCCATGCTGCTTTCAGGATTCTTTCTTTGTCTTTGGTTTTGATGAGTTTGATGATGATATGTCTTGGTGATTATCTTTTGGGGCCTATCCTGTTTGGAGTTTGCTGGACTTCCTGAATGAATATATTCTCATCTTTCATCACTTCAGGAAAGT
>NW_006921907.1:4052351-4054778 GCF_000298275.1 Orycteropus afer afer | reverse complement strand
GTGGCTGCGATGATGGGCTCAAGTATAGCAGGGATTGTGGGGCTGGCGCGGGATTGGGCAGTGTTTCGTTCTGCTGTGCATGGGGTCGCAATGAGTAGGAAACCACTTGACGGCACTTAACAACAACAACAGCATAGTAGAGCTATCAGGGGACAAAGTTCTGAAAACTTCTTAGCTATAACTAAACACCTTGAGGTAATAAATCACTGAGCTTGTGGGTTTAGGACCACAGTCTTGGGGAACAGCTAACTCAATTGGCATAACATAGTATACAAAGACAATGTTCTACATGCTACTGTGGTGAGTATTGACTGGGGCTTTAAAAGCTAGTGAGTGGCAATCTAAGCTGCAACTATTGGTCTCTCCTTCCAAAGTGAAGAAGAGTGAGGAAAATCAGACACATAGAGACAAATAGTCCAAAGAACTAATGGACCATGTGAAACTTAGCCTCCTTGATCCTGAGATGAGAATTAGATCGTACCTTGCTGTCACTACCGACTGCTCTATGAAGAATCACAGTAGAAGGTCCTGGATGGATGGGGAACAAAAGTAAAAATCATAAAATGGACAAGACTTACTGGTCTGATAGAAACTGGTGGAACTCCCAAAACTGTGCACCCTTCAAGCCTGGAACTGAGCTCACTCTAGTGGCTCAACTTTCAGCCACACAACAAACAATTCTACAAGGAGACAGTAACACTAGAGAGGTTTGCGTTCCTTAGAACAGTTGGCCACATGAGATCAAGACAGCAGATTCTGCCCAGGGATAAGGCTCAGAAGGAAGGAAGGGATAGGAAAGAAGGACAAAAAGAAATAGGAAACACAGGGAGGAAGTGGTAAGAGTGCTGCTACATTGTGGGAATTGCAATCAATGACATGAACCAAAATATATATGACTTGTTGAAAGGAAAACAATTTGCTCTTTAAACTTTCACTCAAATCACAATAAAGTTTAAAAAGAGATACAACTCGCTAAAGAGATTAAAACAAAACAAAAAACCTCAGCAAAATGATGGAGATGACAATCTTACCAGGGTTCGCTTAACCAATATTCAGTAAGAAGTCTTTTGTTTTTACTTCTAAAATAGCATTTGAAGACAATAGCAAGTCAGCCCAGGTATAAGAAAAAAAGATTCTGAATTATCTCAGGAAGCAATGATAATGCCATGGGAATATCATTGAATATATTGTCTTTCATATATGCCTTAAGTACTTTGGAAGACTTCAAACTGTTGTGTTAATATGAACGGTTGTGGTTAGGTGGCGTTGAGTCAGCTCTGACTCATAATGACCTTCTGTACAACAGAACAAAGCTCTGCCGAATCCTGCACCATGCTTACCATGTCAATCCATCTTGGAGCATTCCAGCTGCACTTCGTCCAGGACAGATTTCTTCCTTCTTCTGGCAGTCCATGATATTCTTTCTGTCTTCTTCTTCTTATTATTATTATTGTGATTTGGGTGAAAATTTACAGAGCAAATTCACTTTCCATACAGCAGTTCACATATACTTTGTCTCATGACAGTTTATCACAGTGTAACAGCTTCCCTCCCACTTCCTCCTGATAATTACCTCCTCCCTGTGTCCATCCCTCCATGCTCTCCTGCCCCCTGAGCTGTCTCCCTGTGCATAAACAGCCCTTCTTTCTCCCATGATTGTTTTCTCCAAAGAGTGTATCTACCTCAGGTAAATGTTCTACTCATATGCCTTTTGTTTGGCTGGAAGCCGCAGGTATGAATTCAATTCCACACCTGAAGGGCAGCTACGGGCCATAGTCTCAGTGGTTCCACCACGCTCTATCAGACCAGCAAAGCTGGTCCCCCCCACCTTTTTTTTCCATCTGATTTTGAGTTTTGTTTCACATTGTTCTCCCTCTCCATCAAGGATCTCCTACATAGATCCCCCTCCGAGTGGTTGACAGTGGTAGCCAGGCACCATCTAGTTCTTCTGGTTCAGAGTCATATAGGCTGAGGATCGCATGGTGTACCAGTCACTTGGACCAATTATTTACATGAATCTTTGGTTTTCTTCATTCCTCTTTGCTCTGGATGAGGAGAGACCCCTCGTTGCATCTAGATGGCTGCTTGCAAACTTTAAAGATCCCAGTTACTACTCGCCAAAGTAAGATGTGGAACAATGTTTTGTGTAGCATGTTATGTCAGTTGAGTTTGATGTCACCTGTGACTATGGTCTGAACCCACAGATTCAAGTACTTGGCACCTCTGGATAGCTGGCTGTGTGACCAAGAAGTGACTACAACCTTGTCCCTTGTCAGCTCTACTATCCACCTGGGAATTCAGATCATACAAACACACTCCCCCTTCATAGATATACCTAATAGTTCAGCCTGTCCACCCATCTATCCACCCATATACCCATGTTTGCCTTCACTGACAATGCAGTACTGTATGTGCAAAAGGGTTCAT
>NW_006921907.1:4042993-4047641 GCF_000298275.1 Orycteropus afer afer | reverse complement strand
TTTTTTTTTTTTTTTTTTTCCTCTTCCTTTTCTGGAATTCCAATGACACGTAGGTTATTCCTTTTTATGGTATCATATGTGAATATTAGGCTTTCTTCATTTTGTTTTCATCTTTTTTCTGATTGAACCCTTTCTAAAGAAATATTCAGGTATTTGTCTTCAATTTCATTAATTCGGTCTTCCATTTCATCAATTCTGCTCCTTTGCCCTTTCAATGTGTTATCTATTTCTGACAATTTAGTATTAATCTTCTGGATTTCTATCTGTATATTTAGAATAATTTCTTATTTTTAATTTATTTTGTCATTTTGTTCTTGAATTTTTTTTCTAAAATTATTCTAGGTTTTTGTCTGTGTCGTCCTTTGTCTGTCTCTCAATCCTTTAAATATATCTAAATATAATTCTTTTGAATTCCTTATCAGAGAGTTCCAACGCTGCTTCTTCCTCAGGGATATGTTCTGGGTCTGTATCCTGTTCCTTTGTTTCTACCACTTTATCTTACTTCTTTGTGTGGACTGTGATGGTCTGTTGTCTCTGAGACATCATGCATTATTGTATTTAGATCTCTGTTAACTGTTTGTGAAGAACAGCCAAGGATGAGTCAGGCTCTACTTGGTGTTTGTTTATCATTGACCCATTGGTGGAGAAGGAAGTGGTGGTTCTCACTCAGTAAGTGAAGTGGCAGGAGATGTTGGTGTAGTTGTATTGTATGGGAACTATTGCTGTCTTCCACTCCATTAGACAAATATAACAATTGAAAAAACATCAAAAAAGTAAAAGCACATGGAACAAATAGTACACCGTGTAATCACACAGGAACAGTAACCAAAAAAGAAAAAAGGGAAAAAGAAGGAGAAAAAAAAATTGCAATATCTGGGGATAGAGCACTAAGAGAAAAAAGGTAGAGAAGGAGAATAATGAAGAAAAAAAATGGAGAAAACACAAAATGAAAAACAAGGAATGAGATTAACCACAAGAAAGAAAAAAACAATGGCAAGCAGGAACAGGGAAAAGAAAAAAAGCTGAAAATTAGAACCTGGGAAGGGAAGAATAAAGAATAATAGTAAAAAGGGCAAAAGTAATAATACTAATAATTGTAGTTTTAAAACAGACAAAAGCAAACAAACTAAAAAACAGTAAACAGAAAAAAAAATTGGGGCAGGGGACCCAGGCTCCGTCCGAGCACACAGACTGGGATAGAATTCCTGCCAGCCCAGAAAGTGGGTGAGAGTGAGCAATGGCCACACCTCTGTTCACCAAGAGGGTGTGGGTTATAAGAGTAACAAGGGGAATGTCGTACCCTTCTAGTTGTCTGAGTCCGGAATATCCTTGGGGATCCTGTCAAGTGGAGACTGTTCTTAAGTCCCTGAAATCTGGGAGAATACTGTCACTTTAAATATTCAAAATTGTCAAGCCACTTGTAAACATTCAAAATGGCTGTGCCCTCCAGACAGACAAAAGCCCACAGCTCAGCCTGCCTTCCTCTTCGCTTTTTCCCCTTTTATTCCCCAGCCACCAGAGCAGTCCTCCATGTAGTCCCTGGCTAGCAGGACCAATTTTTAGGTTAATTCTTAGGTCCTACCACCGCTTGGCATTATCCAAGCTGTCTGTGCCATCAGGATCACTGCCAGACCGCAGCTCTGTATGTCTCCTTTTTTGGTGTTTTTATGCAAATTCTTCTGCTAGTTGGAGTTTATTCCACTTCTATAACCTTCCCTTCAGGGCTCAGGGGTCCAGGATTATCTTCTGTATCTCTGTTAATTGGCTCCCCTTTTCATTGTTGAAGAGAGTCTGTGCAGTCTTTCTGCCTATTCCACCATCTTACCAGACCCTGTCAGTCCATGATATTTTCAGTATTCTTCACCAACACCACAATTCAAAGACATCAACTCTTCTTCAGTCTTCCTTATTCATTGTTCAGCTTTCACGTGCGCATGAGGCAATTGAAAATACCTTGGCTTGGATCATGGGTACCTTAGTCTTCAAAGTGATATCTTTGCTTCTTGACACATTAAAGAGTTCTTTTGCAGCAGATTTGAACTTAAAAAGGGATTGATGGATTCTACTTTAGGAAGTTTACTCCCTCAAGTATGTCTTGTCAATGATATGTTGTTTGTTAGGTGCCATCAAGTTGGCTCTGACTCATAGCGACCCTGCGTACAACAGAATAAAACACTGACCCATTGTGGGCCATCCTAACAATCCTTGCTATAGTTGAGCCAATCATAGCAGCCACTGTGTCAATCCATCTTGTTGAGGGTCTTCCCCTTTTATGCCAACCCTGCACTTTGCATGACATTCTTCTCCAGGGATGGTCCCTTCTGATGACCAAAGTAGGTGAGATGAGGTCTGGCCATTCTCATTTCTAAGGAGCAATTCAGCTGCACTTCTTCTAGGACAGGTTTGTTCGTTCTTCCAGGAGTGCATAGTACTTTCAGTATTCTTTGCTAGCACCACAATTCAAAGGCAGCAATTCTTCTTTGAACTCTCTTATTCATTGTCCAGCTTTCACATGCATATGAGGTGATTGAAAATACCATGGCTTTGGTTAGGAGCACGATAGTGTTCAAAGAGACAACTTCACTTCTTAACACTTTAAAGAGGTATTTTGCAGTACATTTGTCCAGTGGAGTATGATGTCTGATTTCTTGACTGCTGCTTCCATTGGCGTTTATTGTGGATCCAAGAATAATGAAATCCCTGACCACTGCAATCTTTTCTCCATTTATCATGACGTTGATTATTTGTGCAGTTGTGAGTATTTTTGTTTTCTTTATGTTGAGGTCTAATCCATACTGGCGACTGTAGTCTTTGATGCTCATAAGTAAGTGCTTCAACTCATTTTCACTTTCAGCAGGCAAGGTTGTGTCATCTGCATAGCACAGGTTGTTATTGAGCCTTCTTCCAAACCTGATGCTGTGTTCTTCTTCGTATAGTCCAGCTTCTCAGATTATTTGGTCAGCATACATATTGAATAAATATAGTGAAAGGATACAGTCCTGATACTCATCCTTCCTGATTTTAAACCATAAAGTATCTCTTTGTTCTGTTCAAACAACAGCCTCTTGATCTACGTACAGGCTCCTCATAAACACAATCAAGCGTTCTGGAATTCCCATTCTTTGCAATATTACCCTGTGTTATGATGCATTGTTATTCTGTGTTATGATCCACATTGTCAAGTGCCTTTGCATAGTCAATAAAACACAGGTAAACATCTTTCTGGTGTTCTTTGCTTTCAGCCAAGGTCCATCTGACATCAGCAATGATATTCCTTTTTCCATGTCCTCTTCTGAATCCAGTTTGTATTTCTGAATGTTCCCTGTCAATATAAACTAGTCAATATAAACTACTATGCTTTAATGAAATTTGTGATATCTTTCATTTCAAAACTCTGAGTGACATATAAGTCTGCATCACATGACTATAAAATGTTTTTTAAAACTCCAAATCTATTCAAAATGAAAACATAATGTACATTTTAAAAAAGAAAGAAAGAAATTGAAACTGAGAACATGGGAAAGCAATGGGTCAAGAGCAGGAGCTGGAGTAACCATTTGGGCTTCTAAAACTAAAGAGTTAGGAAGGGTAAACATAGGACCCAACAGAAAATGAGATGATCAAAGCATGCAGATGATGATATTTCTTTAATGTATGCCCTAGCCAAAGCTGAACTAGCCTCTCAAAGGTTCTGTCTCATTCTAGACACATTACCGGGTTCTGTTCTTATATGCAATGGTTGTGGATTCCATTGGCTTTGATCCTATTTTTCCTACGGCTTTAATAAAGAATCTCTACAAGAAACAGTTGTGTTAAGATTGTTGCTTCCAAAGTAGAGCCACTTTGGAAGTCATGGTCTGTTGTTTTACTCAACATCTATATGAAGAATTCTTTTTTACGATTATGTGATAAATTCTTCTTAGAATGTAGTAACAGGAAAACATTTCTTTCTTCTTGTGAACTAATCAGCTTCCTTTATATTTATAGTAAGAACCATGAAACTATAGCTTTATTCTCTTTTTACCTTGATTGCCAGGAAGCTCACAGCTAAAGACAATGCTTAAATACTTTCATTATAGTTGATGTCAGGCATAATGAACTCCTTCCTTATTCTATGTTTTTGTCCTTATTTCATATATTTATATGAATATATAATTTACATATGTGTTCTTTGAATCACAGTAATTTGGAAGGAGGATATAGATTATCTGTAAATAAACATCCAATGGGAAAATCAAAGGCAGTATTTATAACAGAAAATCTAGTTCTGAATTTGAGTTCTTTATCCTCTGCTTATGCATCTTGTAAGCTCGACTATATTGTTGACCACAATTAATTCTCATTTTCCCCATTTGCAAAGCGAAGATGATTGTTCAAATACATAATAGATTTGCTGTGTAGATTAAAGACTTTTTTTATTTCTCACTGTGAATTAACCACATCATGTCACTCTAGAAAAACTGAAGAAAGATACAAAGGTTGTCTGAAATATATAAAGGACTATTGTTGTTGTTATTGTTGTTAAGTGCCGTCGAGTCGTTTCCGACTCATAGCCACCCCATGCACAGCAGAAGGAAACACTGCCTGATCCCGCACCAGCCCCACAATCCCTGCTATACTCGAGCCCATCATCGCAGCCACTGTATCA
>NW_006921907.1:4041395-4042893 GCF_000298275.1 Orycteropus afer afer | reverse complement strand
AATAGTTCAGCCTGTCCACCCATCTATCCACCCATATACCCATGTTTGCCTTCACTGACAATGCAGTACTGTATGTGCAAAAGGGTTCATCTTTGTTGCCTGTACCTCCCATGAACCTCTCTATGTCTTCCTCTTCCTTAATGCTACCATGTTGATCACTCACATTTGGTACATTGCCCTTCTCTTCACCCAAATCAATACTTTTCTCTACCTATCTAACTATTCACTCCCCTCCCCTCGCACCCCTGGTAACCAACAAAGAAAATTTCCTTCCATACATAAACTTTTCCTTGACTTTTACAATAACGGACTAATACAATATTTGTCCTTCTGTGATTGACTTATTTCACTCAGCATAATGTCCTCCAAGTTTATCCACATTATGCAGTGTTTTCCAGATTCTAGGTTATTCTTTAGGGTTGCATAGTATTTCACTATGTGTATGTACCATAGTTTGGTTATCCACTTCTCTGCTGATAGACACCTAGGTTGTTTACATCTTTTGGCTATCGTAAATAGTGCTGCGAGGAACATGGGTGTGCATGTATCTGTTCTTGTCATGGCTCTCACTTCTTTAGTGTATATACCTAGTAATGGAATGGCTGAGTCAAATGGCATTTCTAATTCCAACTTTTTAAGGAATCTCCATACTGCTTTCCACAGAAGTTGTACCATTTTACAGTCCCACCAGCAGTGTATGAGAGTCCCAATCTCTCCACATCCTTGCCAGCATTTGTTATTTTCTGTTTTGCTACTAGTGCTGGAGCAAGATGGTATCTCATTGTTGTTTTGAGTGTATCTCTCTAATAACTAGTGATCGTGAGCATTTCTTCATGTTTGTTGGCTGCCTGAATATCGTCCTTGGTGAAGTGTCTATTCTTGTCTTCTGCCCATTTTTAAATTGGATTATCTGTCTTTTTGTTATTGAGGTGTTGGCATTTTCTATAAATTCTAGAGATAGATCCCTTGTCAGATATGCCATTGCCAAATATATTTTCCCAATCTGTAGGTTCTCTTTTGACTCTTTTGGAGAAGTCTTTGGAAGCACATAAAAATTTGATTTTTAGAAAGTCCCAATCATCTAGTTTGTCTTCTGCTGTTTGTGCATTTTGGGTTATGCTTGATAGTCTAATAGTCTATTTATGCCATATATTAGGGCCCCTAAATTTGATCCTAGTTTTTCCTTGAGGAATTCTATTGTTTTAGGTTTCACATTTAAGTCTTTGATCCATCTGGAGTTCGTTCTTGTGTATGGTGTGAAGTACAGATCTTGTTTCATTTTTCTGCAAATGGATATCCAGTTTTGCCAGCACCATTTATTAAATAAACATTGTCTTCCCCATTTAATGGATTTCAGCCCTTTGTCAAAGATCAGCTGATCATAGGTCGATGGATCTATTTCTGGGTGCTCAGTTCTATTCCACTGATCTATGTATCTGTCATTAAACCAATAGCAGGCAATTTTGACTACTGTGGCTGTATAGTAGGTTTTGAGATC
>NW_006921907.1:4027691-4038307 GCF_000298275.1 Orycteropus afer afer | reverse complement strand
AGTGCAGATCAGTGAGTAAGCACAAGCCCGCCCGTGCTTACCTCGCTCCCGGAGACTAAGCACAATCCCGCCCGTGCTTACCTAGCTCCCAGAGACCCGATCCCTCTTGGGAGGGTAACAAGGGAAAAAACAGACATTGTTTCAAAGGACCAGCAGAGAGAGGATTTGTAGATCAATGTAATATAAAAGTAGAATTCTAATCATTAGACTATTCTAATAATGGAATGAAATTCCTGCCATTGCAAGTGTGGAGTAGCACCCAGATGATAAGCTTGGACAGAATTTGGGATCTGGATGGAACGCTGTCCTAAGTACCACATAAAATAACTTTCCAGGCGTGTGTGTTCTTATTGTAGTACCTTAACCCCTTCAGAATCTATTCTTACTAGAATACTGAAACATCTTAGAAGGTAAATTCATTGTTCTATGAGTAATTTTTCATTTTCAAAAAGAGTTGCCTTTATCAAATATCCTGTAAGCATTATGGAACACTTTAAATGAATTAGCGGAGTGCCTAAGGCACTTGACCGCTAACCAGAAGTCTGGCGGTTCAAACCCACCAGCCACACCCCAGAAGGAAGATTGGGCAATCTACTTCTGTAGTCATATCACCTCGGAAACCCAATGAGAAGTCGCTATAAGTCAAGTCTGACTTGACGGCACATAACAACAACAACAACAGAGTTAGCAGTGAGACTGTCTGATCAAACGAGCATGTCTCAAGGTAAACTGATTTCTGATTGAAGCAACTCCCCTTTCACACTTCCCAAACTTCTCCTAGACATTCTGATTCAGATTTTGAGAGCACTTTTTGACTCCTTTTATACTGAGGTCTACCTATGTCAAACTAGTAACTAAGGGCTATCTAGTCTTCCTTTGAAGAGCCATCTTTTCACATCTACTTTTCTTTTACAGCTTGGCCTAATAGAAACATGTAGACATTGGGGTCACACTCTCTTTACTGTAAACCTCAACTCTAACCCTCACTAGGTGGGTAACCTTGGGTAAGTTATTTGACCTCCAGGAGTTGCTGTTAGTTTATCTATAAACAGGAGTTACTCACAAGTTTGTTGCAAGGATTAAATAAAATTATGTATGCAATTCACTTAGTGCAGGGCCAAATGGGTACTATTTGCTCAAAACATTTTAATTCTCTTTCTTCTTCTTATCTTCTCTGATGGTTTCTCTGATTGCATTAGTACAGAATGCCAATATCATTCATCTGGCAATCAATTACAAATTGACCAGAAGCCATTTTATAGAAGCATATTATTATTATTTAGCTTCTGATGAGGAGCTCTGGTAGCATAGTGCCTAAAGCACTTGACTGCTAACCAGAAGGCTGACTGTTCAAACCCATCAGCCACTCCTCAGAAGGAAGGCTGGGCAATCTACTTCCGTAGTGATACTGCCTCGGCAACCCAAGGAGGGGTCACTATGAGTTGGGTCCAACTTGACAGCACATAACAACAACAACAACAGCTTCTGATGAGGTCTATTCATTCATTGGAGCTTTCAGTCATTCACTTAATATCCACTTATTTAAAAGAGATCAAGTGTAGCAGAGGGCTCATTGCAAAAGGCGAAGACTCAATACAATGAGTAGCTATAATTATGGGCTCAAGCATGGCAACGACTGTGAGGGTGGTCCAGGACCAGGTATTGTTTCGTTCTGTTGTACATAGGGTCACTATGAGTCAAAGCTGACTCAGTGGCATCTAACAACAGCAAGAGTAAATCACTGTTTAACACTTTAAATGGATATACAATTTCTATTCTCAAGTGGTTATATTAATTTCCTAGAGTTACCATAACAAAGAACCACAAATTATATGGCTCATTAGAGCAGAGATTTATTATCTTATAATTCCAGAGACTATGACTGTAAAATCAGGGTATTGTTCATGTTGATTCCTTTTGAGGCTTTGAGGGAAAATCTGTTTCATGACTCTCCCCTAGCTCTGGTGATGGCCAGTGATTCTTAGCATTCCTTGGCTTGTAGGTCCTATCTTTGCCTCTCTGATCACAGGGTTGTCTTTTCTTTTTGTAACTTCTCCTCTGGTGGCGTAGTGCCTAAAGCATTTGACTGCTACCAAGAAGGTTGGCAGTTCAAACCCACGAGCCACTCCTGGGAAGGAAGGTTGGGCAATGTACTTCCATAGTGATACTGCCTTGGGAACCCAAGGAGGGGTTGCTATGAGTTGGATCTGACTCCACGGCAGTGGGTTTGATTTGGTTTGGTCCTCTTTTATGAGGACACTTTTCATATTGGGTAAGGACTCAACTTGTTCCAGTAGGACCTCCTGTTAGCTGATAATATCTTCAAAGACTCTATTTCCAAACAAGTTTACATTCATAAATATGAGAGGTTAGGACATGGAAATATCTTCTTTTGAGGGGGTCACAATTCAGTCCATAACTGGGGTATACTTCCTTGTTCTTGGTACCTAGTAGATCCTCATACATATGGACTGAATGACTGAATGAATATTTCAAGCATAAAAATTAATCCAGTGGCTCAAGATAATATGGATTAATATAAAAGAGAAAGACTGGAAAGAATGGAAGACCATTAGGCTATAATCATAATAAGCTGTGTGAGAAAACACACGTTTCTGAAGTAGGAAGTGAAAATAGAGAAGAACCTGGGAATAACTGAGATTAGGTATCAAGATTTTGTACAGAAGAAAGATTACAGAAGTATACTCATCAGGAGTTATTCAGTGGCTGGGTCATGGGAAAGAAAGAACAAAGGAGAGGGAAGGAGGGATGGAGGGAGAGAGAAAAGAATAGGAAGTCAAATATAAAATTAGTATTTTGAATGTAAGTGGCCATATGCTCTGCAGGTGCCATTAACAGACACTGAGGATACAAACTGGATGGATGATGTTTGGAAGGGAAGATTAATTAAGTCCTAAATGTATTTGATTTGAAGTGTCAGTGGAACATTTGATAGAGATAGAGAAGAGTTCGTGGAAAACTTGGTACTAGATCCTAGGAGGGAAGTTAGGGATGTAGCCACAATTTTTCCCAGAAAAACAATTTGAGCAGGGCATGCCAAATAGGGGAAACAAATGTACAAATGACTAAAGATTAAAAGAGGTTGTGTCCTTTCACCTGCTACAAGTAGTGTGATGAAAGGAGTGTAGGTTCTCTGTGGGGGAAGGCAGGAGCTGAGGCTGGAACGACATGGCAGGGTCCTATCACACAGGCAGGGTGAAAGATTCTAGAGTATGTCTTGTAGGAGATGTAAACCCATTTACCAGGTACACGTGCTCAGTACCAGACCAGGGAATACAGGATGGAAGAAAACTGCAAGTTGGACTTAGAAGTCAGTTACAAAGGTTCTAAGACTTGAGCTGATATTATCATTTTCATTTGAGTTTCCTGGATTCTAATACTTGAAATTCCACCGTTAAGACATGTTCTTCTCTAACGTAAGCCTCAACTAAGTTTTGTGCTCCAGATAAAAGCCCTTTTTCTTCTTATTCTCCTCCTTCATCATCTTCTTTCAAGAAAGAGAAAGAAGGCCTTGTTTACTTAAAAATTTCAGTAGATTAATTCTGGATTCTGAGGGAGGGGAGTCATTTTTCAAAGTCTTCTAGGGGTGATTCTATGAGAAACATTGCCAACGGAGTAAAGCCACCAACCATGCTGTTTTGAGCATCTACTAGGGTGGTGGTGAATTCCTGCAGGAAGAGACAGTCATGGCTTTCTCTTCAGATGAGTTCTCTGGCACAACGTCTGGAGTTCCTGTTTCCTAGGGACACTTCTTCCTTGATTATGGTCACACCTGATCTAATGATTCTATAATGAGGAGCAGCATGATGCTGCTATCTTATATTTCTGACCAGCATATGAATGTGTTACCAACAGAAAAGGAACACAGGAAATAAAAACAGGAAGGCTTCTGTTATCAGGCCAACATGTTCGCTATTGCGGTGCTATGAATGCTTATTGACATTCCTATTCACGTCCAATCCCAGCGTAATTAATCAGTGGTGCATTTGCTCTCCCAGGCTACAAAGATATGTCTTGAAGCCTTTTCAAGTTTCTTCCAAGCTTCTTGCTTTGGCATGTTCCCAAGTTGCTTCTTGAAGAACAGCAAGCTGGTATTTGGAGCATATGGCGATGGTCTGTTTGTGTGTTCATTAAATCAAGATATCAATGAAAAGAAAGCAGAGAGATTTCTGTCCTTTAAATGAAATTGTCAACCCAGATATCTGCTGCCTTTCCCAAGTCCTGGCCTGAAATGCCTGGCATGAGGGGCTGTGTTAGAACGACAAATTAATTCATATCAGACTTTGATCACGGCCTGAAAAGTTTTCAGACATTAATTTTCAGGAGTTGCATTTGGAAAAGCAGAACTCACTTTGGTGCTTCCAGTTCTCAACAACAAAAGCAGAGAGCTCTTGTCCTATATGGAATGTCAGTCTCTAAGATAAAGATGGGAGGAAAATTTCAGGGCTATCCTACCTATGTGTGAAAGAAAGGTGGGATTGAGTAGGATTCAGTGTGCACAGTCAGAACTCAACAGAAGGAGGCTCTCTTGCTGACTTGAGGACTTTGCACAAACAGTGCTGTAAGCTGCTTCTCTCTCCTTCATTTTCCCTTGCTCTTTCCTCCTGCCATGTAACGTGTCAAAAGCAAATGAAAATTGAGAGGATTCGGCTTAAAATAGAATTGAATTCTATTAGTCAGCCTAGTAGTGAAGGTGCATTTGGAAATACAGTGCAGTATAGCTAATGTTTACCACTTGACTACTCATGCCCCAGGCTCAAAATGCATAATGATGCAAATTAAAACTCAGCAAATGGAGGAGCTGGAATCTCAAAGATAACCATACCTAACACAGGCTATGACAGAACATCTGCTCTTTAATTAATCTTACGTAAAGACTGAAGTACCGCATTAAGATGCACAGTGTTTATGACAACTGTTTTTTTGTGGTTAACACGCTTCTGGACTCCCTCATGTAATTGTTGCTGTTTTGTAACACACAAAGCCCAGCTGAACAACTCCCATCAGCCAGAATGGAAAATATGGGCAGGAAGGGCACTGAGAAGTGAATGTGATGGTTTCAGAATGTAATCAGGCCAGGACCCAGTCACCACTTTCATTCTTTACTGGTAAAGTTGGACTAGAAGGTAGAAACATCATTGGAATATCTTATTTTTTTAATATATGAAATCAGCTGTGATTGTGTGTATATGTCTATATATGTATGATGTATAATATGTGTGTGTGCATGCATATATATATATGTGTGTGTGTGTGTACATGCACATATACATATTAATATACACTCACACCTCACTTATCAACATGATTGGGTTGGCGTTATGAAAAAATGGAAGAAGACCACATCATGTCATAAAATGGAAGATTACTACATCATTACATAACTGCCAAATTACATCATTGCATAACTACCAAAGCACTGAGAATGATATTCTAGCCAAACTGACACATAACCTTAACCATCACAGCTAGCATTCGTCTCATCTCACATCTCAGCATTTGTTAAGCCAGATGTGTATCATTAATGGGCAAAATAGTCAGACACTATGATCATGATCATAAATGAGAAATGCCGATAATTAGATAGTCAATAAGTAAACAGTAGGTATATATTGTATTTTATATTTTTCAAGAGGTTTTGGAGCTCTTGGGTGCTACAAATGGTTCAGCACTTGACTACTAATGGAAAGGGTGATGGTCTGAACCTACTAAGAGGTGCCTTGGAAGACAGGCCTTGTGATCTGTTTCCAAAAGTTCACAGCCTTGAAAACATTATGGAGCACTTTACTCTGCACACATGGGGTCACCACAAGTAGGAATGGACTTGATTGCAACTAACAACAACAACAAAGAACTTTGACATACAGTACCTACACTCCAGTTATTAAAATTATATGCTTTACAGCCATACTGCCTCTTTGAGTCCTGACTCTATTTTCTAACTCTATAATATTGGACAAGTCAACTAATAGATCTATGCCTCAGTTTCTCATTTGTGTAAGAAAAGAATTACACAAGAATTCTCTAATAACAATTCATTTCTTTTTACAGAGCAAATTCACTCTCCATACGGCAGTTTACATACACTTTGTCTCATGTCATTGACCACAGTTTACCACAATGCAACAGCTCCCCTCCCACTTCTTCCCCATAGTTACCACTTCCCACTGTCCATCCCTCCATACTCTCCTGCCCCCTGAGCTATCTCCCTGTGCATAAGCAGCCCTTCCTTCTCCCATGATTGTTCTCTCCAGCGTGTGTCTACTTGAGGTAAATGTTCAACTCACATGCCTGTACTTTGTTTGGCTGGAAACCACAGGTATGGGTTCAATTCCAGACCTGAAGGGCAGCTAGGGGCCATAGTCTCAGTGGTTCCACCAGGCTCTATTGGACCAGCAAACCTGGTCCCAACAATCTTTTTTTTTTTTTCCCTCCAAATGATTTTGAGTTTTGTTCCACATTGTTCTCCCTCTCTATCCAGGATCTCCTACATCCCTTCCAAGTGACAATCCATTTCTTAAAAGGTTGTTGTGAAGGATACATTATCATCATCACAACTACTATTTACAGGGATTGGGATTTACCATGAGCTAGACAGAAAGGCATCACAACTTTCACATGAATTAACTCATTAAATCATCACAATAACTTCATCTCATAGGTAACAAGCTAACATGTGTAAAACTCTGAAAACAGAGATGGATATATTTTGAAGCATACAGTAAATGTTAGCTATAGTATGTAAAATCAACCATGTGTGTGTATTCCATCACTTCAGAAGGTAGTGTTTGATCAAGAAATGATGGTATTGAAGGAAGAAGTCCAAGATGTACTGAAGACATTGGAAGACAACAGGGATTCAGGAATTGACAGAATACCAAATGAGATGTCTCAGCAAATGGATGCACTGCTGGAAGTGCCCACTCTTCCATGCCAGGAAACTTGGAAGACAGCTACTTGGCCAAATGAGTAGAAGAGATTCATATTTGTGTCCATTCAAAACAAAAAGTAATCCAATAGAGTGTGGAAATTATTGAATAATATCATTAATATAGTATGCAAGTAATTTTTTTCTGAAGATAATTCAAAAATGGTTGCAGCAGTACATTGCCAGGGAACTGACAGAAATTCAAACCAGATTCAGAAGAGGACATGGAATGAGGGATATCATTGTTGATGTCAGATGGATCTTCACTGAAAGCAGAGACAACCAGAAAGATGTTTACCTGTGTTTCTATTGACTATACAAATGCATTCAATTATGTGGATCATAACAAATTATGGATAACATTATGAAGAATGGGAATTCCAAAAAACTTTATGCTCATGCAGAACTTGTACACAGACCAAAAGGCAGTTGCTCAAATAGAACGATGAGATACTGCATGGTTTAAAATCAGGAAAGGTGTGCATCAGGGTTTTATCCTTTCACCATACTTATTCAATCTGTATGTGAGCAAATAAATTGCACTATGTGAAAAGAACACGACATCAGGATTGGAGGAAGATCCATTAACAACTTGTGATATGTCAATGACACATCCTTGCTTTCTGAAAGTGAAGATTACTTGAAGCACTTACTGATAAAGATCAAAGACTACAGCCTTCAGTATGGATTACACCTCAACATAAGAAAACAAAAATCGTCTCAACTGGGCCAATAAGCAACATTATGATAACAGACCAAGTCTCAAAGTTGTCAGGATTTAATTTTACTTGGATCCACAATCAATGCTCATGAAACAGCAGTCAAGAAACTGCACTGGGTAAAGCTGCTGCTGCTGGTGGGGGGTTGCTTTAAAATGTTAAAAAGTAAGATGTCTCTTTGAGGACTAAAATGAGTCTTACCCAAGTGATGGCATTTTCAATTGTCTCACATGCATGGAAAAGCTGAACAATGAATAAGGAAGACCAAAGGAAAACTGATGCTTCTGAGTTGTGGTTTTGGCAAAGAATATTGAATATATCATGGACTGCCAGCAGAGTGAACAGATCTGTCTTTGGAGAAGTACAGTCAGAATGCTCCTTAGAAGCAAGGATGGTGAGACATCATCAGATATACTTCAGACATGTTATCAGGAGGGACCACTCCCTGGAGAAGGTCTTAAGCTTTGTAAAGTAGAGAGACACTGCAAAAGAGGAAGACCTTCAAGGAGGTGAATTGGCACAGTGGCTGCCACATAGCAACAAATCTGAGGATGGTGCAGAGGGCAGTGTTTCATTCTGTAGTTCATTGAGTCACTGTCGTTCAGAGCTGACTTGATTATACATACCAGCAACAAAATAATATCATTACTTTATATGCCATCTATAATGTGTTGTTGTTGTTAGGTACCATCGACTTGACTCCAACTCATTACAACCCTGTGTACAACTGCACAGTCTAGCACCAGTTTCACAATCCTTGCTATACCATCATTGCAGCCACTGTGTCAATCCATCTCTTTGAAGGCCTTCCCCTTTTCCACTGACCCTTCACTTTACCATGCATGATATCCTTCTTCAGGGAATGGTCCCTTCTGAAAACATGACCAAAGTAGGTGAGATGAAATCTGGCCATTCTCACTTCCAAGGAGCATTTCAGTTGTGCTTCTTCCAGGACTGATTTGTTAGTTCTTCTGACAGTCCACGGTACTTTCAGTATCCTTCACCAAAATCATAGCTCAAAAGCAGCGACTCTTCTTCAGTCTTCCTTATTCATTGTCCAGCTTTCACATGCATATGAGGTGATTGAAAACACCATGGCTTGGGTTATATATATATATATGCATATGAGTGTGCATGTATCTGTTCCTGTCCTGGCTCTCACCTCTCTAGTATATATACCTAGTAATGGGATTGCTGGGTCAAATGGTATCTCCAATTGCACCTTTCTTAGTCTTCAAAGAGACATCTTTGCTCTTTAGCACTTGAAAGAGGTCTTTTGCAGCAGATTTGCTTAGTGCAATATGTCCTCTGATTTCTTTCTTTCTTTCTTTCTTTCTTTTTTTTAATGAATTTTATTGAAATACAATTTATGTATAGTGAAACACACAAAACTAAAGTGATATGGGTCAATGCTTTTTTTTTTTTTTTTTTTTTTTTTGCAGTGTTCCCTCCTCTCCCCTCCCACCCCTGGCAACCAGCAAAGAAAGTTTCCCTCCATATATAAACCTTTCCTTGACCCTCCACAACAACAAGCTAATACTATATTTGTCCTTCTGTGATTGACTTGTTTCACTCAGCATAATGTCCTCCAAGTTCATCTATATTATGCTGTGTTTTACAGATTCTACATTATTCATTAGAGCCACATGGCATTCCATTATGTGTATGTATCATAGTTTGGTCATCCACTCTTCTGCTGATGGGCACATAAGTTGTTTCCATTTTTGTGCTACTGTAAATAGTGCTGTGATGAACATGAGTGTGCATATATCTGTTCCTGTCCTGGCTCTCACCTCTCTAGGATATATACCTGGTAATGGGATTACTGGGTCAAATGGTATCTCCAATTGCAGCTTTTAAGGAATCGCCGTATTGCTTTCCACAGTGGTTGTATCACTTCACAGTCCCACCAGCAGTGTATAAGAGTCCCAATCTCTTCACATCCCTGCCAGCATTTGTTATTTTCTGTCTCGTTGAACCATGCCATCAGTGCTGGGGTGAGACGGTATCTCATTGTTGTTTTGATTTACATCTCTCTAATGGCCAATGATTGTGAGCATCTCTTCATGTATTAGCTGGCCACCTGAATATCCTCCTTGGTGAAGTGTCTATTCATGTCTTCTGTCCAATTTTCAATTGGATTGTTAATTCTTTTGGTGTTGAGGCATTGGAGTTTTCTATAAATCTTGGAGATAAGTCCCGTGCCAGATATGTAATTATCGGCAAATATGAATTTGTTGCTGTCATTTTTGTTACGTGCTTTTTGTGGTGTCGATTTCTTGGTTCCATATAATTTTCTATGCTGAGCTCCTTTTGTTTATGAATCTTGTTATCACTTCCTTTGTTGCTATTGTTTTAGTATTTCCTAGATATTTGTGCTGGTCCTCTTTTTATTTTGATGTGAAGGTTTATCATTTTTCTTTGTGGTTACCCTGTGAGTTATAGTTTTCTTCCCAAGTTGAGAATAGTCTGTTCTATCTTGTAGTTGTCTTGACTTCCCTACCATCTAGAAGATCTGTAATGACAGTTTTTTCCCTCTTTTTGGTTTGTAGTTGTCCTCATTTGTCTCTGGCTCCCTGTTTACAATGTTGTAGGCTTATTTACTTTAGATACTTCCATAGTTGGGTTGGTTTCTGGGTTATATCATTATGTATGTTAATGGTCAGTTGTTGTTAGCTGTTGTTGCTTCTCTATCCAAAGGACTCCCTTTAGCATCTCTTGTAGAGTTGGTCTGGTTTTAACAAATTCTCTTGCTCTGGAAATCTCCTAATTTCACCATCGTATTTGAGGGACAGTTTTGCCGGGTATATAATTCTTGGTTGAAAATTTTTCTCTCTCAGGGTTTTATATATATCATCCCATTGCCTTCTCGCTTGCATGGTTTCTGCTGAGAAATCAGAGCTTATTCTTACTGGTTGTCCTCTGTAAGTATCTTTTTGTTTTTCCTG
>NW_006921907.1:4016863-4026930 GCF_000298275.1 Orycteropus afer afer | reverse complement strand
TCCTCAGGGATGTGTTTTGGGTCTGTATCCTGGTCCCTTCTTTCTCCTGCTTTATCTTGCTTCTTTGTGTGGACTGTGAAGCTCTGTTGTCTCTGAGGCATTGTGATGTTTCTGTGTTTATATTTAATTGGTGATTGTATGTTGGAGTGACTTGCCCACAATTTTAGTTTTCTTTGCTTTGTGTGTTATCTATGGCGGCAGGGCACTGTGCTGTGCTCCTCTATTCACTACTTGACAGCACTTATACACTCACCACCTGTCTCCTTTCCTGTTGTCAGCCTCTTGTATATCCCAGCCAACCTTGTCAAACAGAGCCTATTCCTAGGTCCCTGGATTCCAAATGAGAAAGCTATCACTTTAAAATCCAAATTGGTTGCCACTTGTAAAGATTCAAAATGGCTGCACCCTCAGTCACTTTAAATATACAAAATGGCTGCATGTGTAAACAATCAAAATGGCTGCGCCCTCCAGACAGTGGAAAGTCAATAGCTCAGGTTGTCTCCCTCCTTGCTGTTTGCCTTCCTAGTCATAGGCCACCAGCACAGTCATCCCTGCAGTCCTTGGTGACCAGGGCTGATCTTTAGGTCAATTCTCAGGTCCCAACACCACTTGGAAATATTCAGGCTATTGGTCCTGTCAGAGTAGCTGACAGTCTGCAGCTCTGACCATCTCTTTACTAAGTGTTTCATTCAAGTTTTTCCACTAGTTGGTGCCTGATCCACTTCTATATAGTTCCTTTCAAAGCTCAGGGCTCCAGGATTATCTTCTGCATCTCTGTCAATCAGTTTTTCTTTTCTTTGTTGAACAGGGTCTGTGTCGCTTGTCTGCCTGTTCCTCCATTTTACCGGAAGTCTCTGTCCTCTGATTTCTTGACTGATGCTCATTGGTAGGGAGCTCTGGTATCACAGTGTCTAACGCACTTGACTGCTAACCAGAAGGCTGGCGGTTCAAACCCACCAGCCACTCCTTGGAAGGAAGATGGGACAATCTATTTCTGTAGTGATACTGCCTTGGAAATCCAAGGAGGAGTTGTTATGAGTTGGGTCCAACTTGATGGCACATAACAACAACAATAACTCATTGGTATTGATTGTGGAACCAAGCAATATGAAATCTTTGACAACTTCAATCTTTTCTCCATTTATTGTGATGCTGCTTATTGGCCCAGTTTGAGGATTTTTGTTTTCTTTACGTTGAGGTGTAATCCCTACTGCAGACTATAGTCTTCAATCTTCATCAGTTAAGTGCTTCAAGTCATCTTCACTTTCACCAAGCAAGGTTGTGTTATCTGCATATCATAGGTTGTTAGTGAGTCTTCCTCCAATCATAATGCCACATTCTTCTTCATATAGTCCAGCTTCTTGCATTATTTGCTCAGCATACAGCTTGAATAAGTATGGTGAAAGGATACAACCCTGGCACACTCCCTTCCTGATTTTAAACCATGCAGTGCCGCCTTGTTCTGTTCAAACGACAGCCTCTTGGTCTGTATACATGTTCCTAAGGAGAACAATTGAGAATTCCCATTCTTAAGATTATCCATAATTTGTTCTGATCTACGCAGTTGAATGCTTTTGCACAGTCAATAAAGCACAAATAAACATCTTTTGGTATTCTTTGCTTTCAGCCAAGATCCATCTGACATCAGTAATGACATCTCTCTTCCCATGTCCTCTTCTGAATCCAATTTGCATTTCTGGAAGTTCCCTGTCAATATACAGCTGCAACCGTTTTTGAATTATCTTTAGCAAGATTTTACATGTGTGTGATGTTAATGGTAGTGTTAGACAATTTTAATCTTCTGTGGGATCACTTTTCTTTGGAATGGATACAAACATGGTTCTCTTCCAGTCAGTTGGCCAGGTAGCTGTCTTCCAAATTACTTGACGTAACCAAGTGAGTGTCTCCAGCGGGGCATCCATTTGTTGAAACATCTCAATGGGTAGTCTGTCAATTCCTGGAGCCTTGTTTTTTTGCCAATTTTATTCAGTGCAGCTTCAACTTCTTCCTTCAATACCATTGGTTCTTGATCCTATGGCACCTCCTAAAATAGATGGACATTGACCAATTTTTGGTACAGTGACTCTGTGTATTCCTTCCATTTTCTTTTGACATTTCCTGCATCATTCAATATTTTGCCCATAGAATCTTTCAATATTGCAACTCAAGTCTTCAATTAATTCTTCAGTTCTTTCAGCTTGAGAAATGCTGATCATTTTCTTCCCTTTTGGTTTTCTAACTCCAGGTCTTTGCACATGTCATTATAATAATTGACTTTGTCTTCTTGAGCTACTTTTTGAAATATTCTGTTCAGCTCTTTTATCTTGTAATTTCTTCCATTTGATTTAGCTACTCTCCACTTAAGAGCAAGTTGCAGAGTCTCTTCTGACATCCATTTTTGTCTTTTTTTCTTTCCTATCTTTTTAGTGACTTTTTACTTTCTTCATCGATGGTGATGTCATTCCACAATTCCTTTGGCTTTCAGTCACTGGTGTTCAATGTGTCAATCTATTTTTTGGATGGTGTCTAAATTCAAGTGAGATATAATCAAATTCACATTTTGGCTCTTGAGGACTTGTTTTAATTGTCCTCAGCTTCAACTTGAAATTGTGTTTGAGCAGTTGACAGTCTGTTCCACAGCCAGCTCCTGGACTTGTTTTGGCTGAAGATACTGAGCTCCTCCCTCACCTCTTTCCACAGATGTAGTTGATCTGATTTCTGTGTATTCCATCTGGTGTTGTCCACATGTATGTTTATGTTGAAAAAAGGTTTTTGCAATCACTAAGTCACTGGTCTTGCAAAATTCTATCATGAGGTCTCTAGTGTCATTCCAATCACCAACTACTGGTGATTCTTCTTTGTTTCCAACTTTTGTATTCCAATCACCAGTTATAATCAATATATCTTGATTGTGTGTCTGGTCAATTTTTGGATTGCAGAAGTTTGTAAAATTCTTCAATTTCCTCATCTCTGGCTTTGGTGGTTGGTGTGTAAATTTGAATAATAGTAGTATTAACTGGTCTTCCTTGTAGACATATGGATATTATCCTATCACACAGTGTTGAACTTCAGGATAGATCTTGAAATATTTTTTGTGCTGATGAATACCATACCATTCCTCTTCAATTTGTCATTCCTAGCATAGTAGATCATATGGTTGTCGGATTCAAAATGGCCAAAACCGATCCATTTCAGCTCAATAATGCCTAGGATATCTTTATGCATTCCATCTCATTTTTGACAGCTTCCAATTTTCCTAGATTCATACTTTGTACATTTCATGTTCTAATTATTGATGGATGTTTGCAGCTTCCCCCCCCCCATTTTTAGTCATGCTACATCAGCAAATGGGGCTCTTGAAAGCTTTACTCCATCCATCTCATTAAGGTTGACTCCACTTCTCCAGTCATATTTTGAGTGCCTTCTGACCTGAGGGGCTCATTTTCTGGCACTATCTGGACAATGCTTCAGGGCTGTTCATAAAGTTTTCCAGTAATATATCAGACAGTGTTTCACTGCGATTCATGAGGTTTTCACTGGCCAATTCTTTGGGAAGTGGATGGCCCCTTTCTTCTTCTAAGTCTTTCTTGGCCTAGAAGCTCCACTGAAACCTGTTCACCATAGGTGACCCTGCTGTATTTGAAATACTGGTGGCATAGTCTCCAGCCTTACAACAACACACAACTAACAGATGAGTGCTGGGTCATCTATAATATATATGATTATACATGAAAAATATATATGAAAAAATAGGTCTATTGATTTCCCCACATTATAGATGACCAATAAAAAAAAATCCACTGCCATCTAGTCGATTCTGACTCACAGTGACTCTGTAAGATAAAGTAGAATTGCCCCATAGGATTTCCAAGGCTGTAAATCTTTATGGAAGCTGACTGCCTCATCTTTTTCCTGTGGAATGACTGGTGGGTTCGAATTATGGACCTTTTGATTAACCACTGCACTACCAGAGCTCCTTGATGACAATCAAAGCTCAGGTTAATTTAGGTACCCAAAGCTACACATTCAGAGAGTGATACAAAAAGGATTCAAGCCTCAAATTGTTTGACTTTGAATGTTGTTCTCTCTCTCCTACACCTTGTTGTTATTGTTGTTGTTATGTGCCATCGAGTCGGACCTGACTCATAGCGACCCTTCCTTGGGTTTCCAAGGCAGTATCACTCCAGAAGTACATTGCCCATCTTCCTTCTGAGGAGTGCCCCCTTATTCTGAAATTGGACTGATGGATAATTGTAAAAATTGCAGAGGCAGAAGCAAGGAGAGCAGTTTGAAATTCATTGTAATAACATGCTTGTTTGAATCAGTCCCATCAAATCAAACATGCTCAGCTCTGAAGAATAATGAAGGTCATCTCAGATGTCGAAACACTTTCCTGTGATTATTGACATTGGCCATTTTATAAATTTCAATATTCATTTTTGCTGCACCACTCTTTGGTATTCCTCTGATATTTCTTCACCAAGCATGTGGTAATATGATGGCAAAGATGAGGCGTCAAGATCTTCATTTTACCCTGACAAGGAATCTATTCCTATATCACATACAGGTTGGCTGCTATTTTTGAGCAGATGCTTTAAGGTTGATCCGTGTAAAATTTACACACTGTTTAGAATTAAGGAGAGGAGAAAGAGGGACAAAAAAATAAAAGGATGAAGACAGAAGTGAGTGCTTATGTTTTTTTGACACTGAAATTCAATCTGTAAGTGTAAGGATTTCAAAGCACTGACAACTAATCCTCCCGTTTGCTGGTGAGCTTCATTTAGTGGTGTTATTTCCCCATGGATATTTAGAGTCATCCAGACATGAGCGCAAGGAGCTGATCACAAACAAAGAGAAGACGGCAATGCTTGCTCCCAACCACCTTGTTCTTTCCACTGGAGGGGGCTCTCTCAATCCCTCCTCTTAGAATGTGAAAGCAAGCCAGATGGGTGTGCTATCTCCATCTTTTGGCCTTTAGCAGAGTCTCTGGAACAAAGCAGGGCAGCAGGGCTTCTTGAAGACTTGGAGAGAGAGAGGCTGGATGGAATCTTGAATAAAAATGATAGGTTATGCTTGAAGCGGAATAAAAATAAGCTATCCGAAGAATATATAGAAGTGGCAGGCATGCTGCCTTTGGAAAGATTCATTTTTATTTGTCTATCTATGTACAAAGGAGGGAGATGGATACATTGAGAGAGAAGTGCCATTTCTGTAATGTTCACCCTGGCAAAGGGTTTGCAAACAATATAAAAATAGCGGCTCTTCCAAAGCGCCGGGCTTGACTTGAAGTTTATCCACCTCTCCCACCCCATCCATCGCCCCCTCTCCACAAAATTCAAAGCTAGCATAGTCACTGTAGGGAAAAGACAGTGATCTTTTGTACGTTGTTATAATTAACCAGACCCGTTTCATCATCAGATTATAGAATGGGATGTAGTGTTAAAAAAAGAACTAAAGGAAGAAACCAGGAGAAATGGCCATTTTAATTGCATGTTTATTCCCTCCTCGCTTTCCCAAATTGGTTTCGTTTCCTCTGAGTGGGGTAAGTGCCAGGGTATTCACATGAGCAGGGGGCCAGGGTGGATTCCAACATTTACCAGCATTTGAATTACCTCCGGACGGTTTGGCGGCCTCTAAATTTATACCCTTGAAGGCACAGCAACAAGCTTTCATCTCCTATGGAAGGGACTTGAAAGCATGCCAGAACAGGACCTCCGTCCTTCCTTCTTAGAGTCCTGGCACGTAGAATCACACAAGAAAACAAAAGGCATTTGTGAGGAGCCGTCCAGGAAGAAAGATTAACAATATAAACCGAGGGGGGAAAGAGAAAGAAAAGAAAAAGCCCTTTAAGATGGTTTTGTGCTTATTTTAATAGGACTTGCACAGGCCCTGAATATCCTCTAATCAAAACCAAATGCGTGTTGCTGTACAGCGCTCTCTCTTTCTTCACCGGTAATGCCCACTCTGCTTCCCTGGGGGTGGGGGCAGGGCGGCGGGCTTATCTTTCCACCAGGAATAAACAACGTTGTCCTCAAGGTTATGACATGGGAGTGACTTGGACAAACCTAGGAAAAACACCCATCGGCAGCCGGACCATGTTCTTCACTCACCCAGATGCCTAAGGAAAAACTTGACAATTTTTTGTTGCTTGTGATCTTGAAATCTGTCAAGGAACAGGAATAGAAGAAGGAGCCACTCCTTTCCCCCCCTCCATCTCTGTCTCTCGTTCACTCTGTCAGTCCATCTGTTCACCTCTATCTGGGTGATTTTCTCCTTCTGATTCGGATACTCCCTTCTCTGTCTACCTCCATCTCTCTGTTGGTCTCTGACTCACTTCAGAAAATCGGTTGGCTTTCAACTTGATTGGCTAATGTTGTCTGACCTTGACTTTATGTGGGCTGGAAGGATTTCAGCCTTGGTTTTTATCAGGATTAGCTTTTTATCTGCACAGAAGTACCCAAGCAAGTAACTCATCTCCTCGTCTTTCACCTTAGACTTGCTGCATTCTCCTCTAATTTCTCAAACAACATGGAGAAAATAAACAGGATGATTGTGATGGCCATGGCGATATGAGTTTTACTACAGGGCAGAAGGCATGAAGCCATAATCTAGTCCTGGGCTGAGGATCAATGTCTTTGGGTTACGCTGGGCGATGTTATTAAGGGAATCGACACTAGACAGTTCTTTTCAAATGCTTATGGAATGCACAAGGCATTCTGCATGTGGGGAATGGGCAGGAACAAGAGGGCTGTAGAAACCCAAACACACGGGATCCACACCTTTTCATGTCCTCCTGGCTCCTCGCAGCACAAATTGACTTTGTAAGATTGGCTCTGAAAATGAATACTGAGGACATCACTCTGTGTTACTTTCCTGAGAAATTACTTTTCTGAATGAAAATATTGAATTCCTTTGAAAGCAAGTAGTATAATATCTCTGGAAATGAAAATCCTGTGGAAATAACAAAGGAAAGAAGACTGAAGGATATGAAAGCTTTATATCTCTAAATGTTAGTCAGGCTCTGGATTTTTTTTTTTTTTTTTTTTTCTTGACAACAATCATAACTGCTCTTTCTGATGTTGACACACTGAGCGCTAGAATCTCCTAGATGCTTCTATTACAGATTTATGTTTTATCTACAATAAACAGCCAATATCATCATCTTAATTTACTACAGCATTTGTATGCACTCGGTGCTTTTCCTAGTCTTCTTGCTTAGCAGGTCTGACCTGCGGAATTTTCCATGTCTCAAGAGGAACGTATTGACTTACCGCCAGCCTTCTGGCCGTCACAGACAGAGCCATTGCTGAACTGACAGATGAACAGGGCAGACACTTCTAAGGAGACAGAGGCATGGAAGACAGGTCTTCTCATACTGTATCAGCTGCCTGGTTGCTCACCATTATTCTTTAGGTCATCTTGAAAGAGAGAGAGAGAAAGACCTCCACCCTTCCTGTTACACTGACAGGTTCACCAACTACAGAGTGAATTTCCTGCAAATAAAAGTACTCTCCATAAAAATACATCTCCTTTATGGCTTCTCACCCTTATAAGTTTCTCTAGACTCTATTAGTTGAAGCACCTTTGTTTTTTAGGTACATTACCTTTGGTGTCATTTAGTCTTTGTTTGTTTAAAGAACAAAGCATCAATTGTCAACTGAATAAATTATAAAATGCCTCTCTCAGCTTCTCCACAGAGCAGTACAAATGCAGGTAGAGAAGAGAGGGACACACATGAAGGGGAGGGTATGGAAGTACAGGCAAGGTAAGCTGTTTCCACAGGAGTACTAGCGTTCGGGAAAGGAGATGGTGGCCTCTGTCCAGATGGAATTGCAGGCTTGCCTGGGGGCTAAGCGAGGCTGCAGATTCCATTGCTGAGATGCTATCAGCCATTTTGGAGGAAAGCTGAGAGCAAAGAGGTCCTGAGTGAGCCAATAGCTTGATTGTCAAAAGCTTTAGAAAACTTGAAGAGGCTTCTACTTTTTTCTTTTTAAATAGATTAATAAATTTTCTTGAGCAATTAGAAGAGGTATGGTGATGACTGGGAGCTAGGAAATTTTCCCTAAGAACAAATTCTGACAAATTAGTGTCATTTCATTTTTATGGATAAAATTTGAGCCACTGCTGAAATCGTGTTGTCACAGTAGTAGCATATTTTAGCTAGGCACTTTGTGATATCTTAAACAAAGATGAAGGTGGACCCTGATGGTGTTCAGTCCGGTGGATGTATATTTGATAGCCCCCCAAAGAGTGTTGCCAGAAGGAAAGTTGGGCAATCTACTTCCATAGTGATACTGCCTTGGAAACCCAAGGAGGGGTCACTATGAGTCGAGTCTGACTTGACCACACATGACAACAACAACAAAGAGTGTTGCAATGACTATCAGGAAGGAGATCCCTGGAGAAATGAGGTAACTTCAGGTCCTTGGTCCTCCCTGAACTAACACTTTTATTAAGACTTAGACAAAGACTATGTATGTGTTGATGCTTATGACAACATGAAGCCGGAAGAAATAACTTAAGAATATGTTTTATATCAGAATTAAATGTTAAAAAAACTCAACAAACAGAAGGATGAAATTTAACATGGATATTAGAAAGTCCAATACTTAATCATAAGAATGACTTAATGTGACACTTAAAACTTTATATGTAAAAAAGACAAAAGTAAATACTTTCTGTGTGAAAAGTCTTTTGCCCCGCCTAAAATGTTGTTCAGCCTAAATCAATCCCTTCAAACATGTGATCAGACAGTCATTTGCCTCTCCCATACTTGTTTCTAAGTTACTTTAAAGTTGTTGTTGTTGTTATGTGCTGTCGGGTCTGACCCAACTCATCGCGACCCCTCCTTGGGTTGCCGAGGCAGTATCACTACAGAAGTAGATTGCCCAACCTTCCTTCTGAGGTTAGCAGTCAAGTGCCTTAGGCACTACACTACCAGAGCTACATTTATATATACTACTTCAGGATTTTGTATAATATACATTCCAGCATAATGGATCATAGAAAATATTTCTAGATTATTGTTTCCCTGTGTATCCTATACTGCCTCCATCATGTGCACGTGTGCCCTGGGACATTCTTCCCTTGTATCACCATTTGCAGAAACTTTTCAAGGTCTTAATAAAATGCTAGTGAAAATTAATATCCTCCATCAAACTTCTGACATTAATTTTTCTTTATACCAAGTATCCTTAAAGCCATTTATCCAAGGTGAGGCTTGTCACTGATTAATGTTTCTCAAGCATGTAAGTATAATTCCAATGTCCTATGTGTTGGAGAGATTTTTAAAAAAAGAAAAAGAAAAACCCAGGTGTGCAGATAGACATTTCTTGGCATGATTAGGAGCTGAGTTCTTTAAAAAGAATGCCAACCAAAACCAAATATGCCAAAAGCAATTTTCTAACAGAGTAATGGCATGGAAGGGACTGAGAGTAATTCAGTTACTCTAGGGAGATACTATTATGTCTTTTAACCTAATCTGTTAACAATAATAAAGCTGGACTCTTTTTAATAAGTATGTAGAGTGAGAGGTGAATTGATCAGAGAAAGAGTTAGACATGATAAATCAACTTCCCCAATACTGCCACACGGTTGATGGCTGCAGGTCATATCTAATCTCAGGATTTTCTTTCTTTGCTTAAATAACTTAAAAATCGTGAACAAGGAAGTGTGTATAACCATTGCTCTATGTACCTGTGGAATCCCAAGAAGTAAATATAAAGAAAGGAAATTACAATGTAGAAAAACACGAACACAGGCAATGGAGAAGCTATGTGGATGAAGAATAGCAACTGGAACCTTGT
Organism: Orycteropus afer afer; assembly: GCF_000298275.1. Taxonomy (NCBI): domain Eukaryota; kingdom Metazoa; phylum Chordata; class Mammalia; order Tubulidentata; family Orycteropodidae; genus Orycteropus; species Orycteropus afer. Next base: position 4,017,124 of record NW_006921907.1, on the reverse strand, counting down.
CCTTCACTAGTTATTAGGGCCCTTGGCCACTGCGGTGCCAACTTGCCATGGTACTTGCCCCTCAGTATATACTGCCTTACTTCACTAAAAGGCCTCAATAAAATTGTGTGATGTAAAACACAAATGTATATACACCAAGAAGTGCCTATTGTTGTTGTTGTTGTTATGTGCCATCGAGTCGGCCCCAACTCATAGCGACCCCTCCTTGGGTTTCTGAGGCAGTATCACTACGGAAGTAGGATTGCCCAACCTTCCTTCTGA
>NW_006921907.1:3991592-4016418 GCF_000298275.1 Orycteropus afer afer | reverse complement strand
GTCACAAAGAATTTCCTGAAAGAGGTAGCGACTAGGTTGAGTCTTGAAGCTATTTTGTTATTTTTAGAATATGAATAAGATGTGAAGCTATAGAAGCATTTTTCTAAACTTCTTAGTCTTTAGGCAAAGAGCTAAAACTTAACTTTTGTGGCAAAGTTTTGTCATCCCTCTTGCTCTCTGTCAACTTTCCTTTTTATTGGAAAGAAATTTGAAACATCCAAATTTGTGTTCAACTGATTGGTAAGCTCAATGATGAAAAAGAAAAATCCAGGATTCTCTCATGTGGAATATAAAGAAATAAATGAAAGAAAAAATAAAAAAACAAACAATTTTCTAGTGGTGTAGTGGAGGTAATGTCTGTTGGTGGAGGGAGCTACATTTTTGTCTCGCAGTATGAGTCGGGGCCGGCTCGACGGCACATAACAACAACAACAACAAAGACAAGTAGGTAGATTTGGAGAATGAATTTAGAATTTGGGGGTATTTGGAAGACCTTGCTGATAATCAAGGAGCTGTGGTGGCACAATGGTTAATGACTTGGCTGCTAACTGAAAGATCAGCAGTTCAAACCTACGAGCCCCTCTGTGGGAGAAGGATGTGGCAGTCTGCTCCATAAAGATTAATAGCCTTGGAAACCCTATGAAGCAGTCCTACTCTGTCCTATAGGGTAACTATGTTGTGTTGTTGTTGTTATGTGCCGTTGAGTCGAACCCAACTCATAGCAACCCCTCCCTGGATTTCCAAGGCAGTATCACTACGGAAGTAGATTGCCCCATCTTCCTTCCGAGGAGTGGCTGGTGGGTTTGAACCACCAGCCTTCTGGTTAGCAGTCAAGTGCCTTAGGCACTATGCTAGCAGAGCTCCCAGAGTAACTCTGAGTCAGAACCTATTGGATGGCAGTGGGTTTGGGTGGCTTGCCAACAATCATGCAGCAAAAGAGATGCTAAATCACTGATGGCAATGAGAGGAATTCTGGAGAGATGGATGGCCCTCCGGGTGGGGGAAGAATATCAGCCAACTCATTAAAATTATCTCTGGGCTACAAAAGACACAGCTAAAGACCTCAATTGAAAGCACTAAATGTGGGTCACTCCTCCATTTACTTTGATAGGACATTGGAGGTTTGGTCAAGGTGGAGAGATATGTGGTAAAAAGATCTTGGGACATCAGTCTGATTCCTGATTCCATTAATGTCTGCGATATCTATACCTTACATCTGTTAAATTTCCAGACCTCTCTTCATTGGTCTAATGTTGGGGTGGGAGGTTCTAATAGCTTATCACTAAGAGCCTATCAAATTTAAAATATTTAGCTGGATGGATAAAGATATTTTGATTTAATTCCTACACACTAATTGCATAGAAATACTTTTCTTATCTAAAAACTTTCATATATGGATATACAGTGTTCTGATTACCTAGTACTGCTCTGGAAAGAACATTCCACCAATGGGATGGCCTTAACAACAGGAGTTTATTCTCTTTCAGTTCAGGAGGCTTTAAGACCAAGTTCAAAGTGCCAGGTTCTAGGGGCTGGGTAAAAGCCCCTCAACGTTGGGGTTCAGCTCTGCCTCCTGCTTCAGGCCCACTGGAGCTAGAGGCTTTTCTTCATTCAGACAGCTTCTAGCTACTGAGGCTGAAAAACCCAAGGTCGACAAGTGAAAAGGCACGGTCCTGATGTTACCAACCAACACAACAGGCCATTAATTCAAGTCCGTTTTAAGTCCCAAGGTTGGCAGAGCATAGCAGGCTACTGAACAATGACACAGCTACATCCAGGGTCCAAGCATCCCATAAGCTAGAGACCATTTCCAAAGCTTCTGCTTATATACAGAAAGCAGACCATATACCCAAAGGCAGCTACTCAGCTGCTCACAGTAGATTCCACCATGGAGGTGATTGCTAGTCTCATCATGGGGAATATTACATCCAGCTGCCCAGCCACTCAACCAGGCCTAGCCAAGCTGGCACAAAAACATAACCACCACATACAGGCATACCTCAGAAGTATTGTAGGTTTTGTTCCAGATGACCCCAATAAAATGAATATCACAATAAAGCAATGCACAAATTTTTTGGTTTCCTGGTGCATATAAAAATTATGTTTACACTATACTGTAGTCTATTAAGTGTGAATTAACATCATGAAAAAAGTTTGAAATACTGTGAGAATTACCAGAATGTGTCACACAGATGTGAAATGAACACGTGCTGTTGGAAAAATGGCACTGAAAGACTTGCTCGATGCATGGTTGCCACAGACCTTCCATTTGTAATGTCTGTGCAGTGCAATAAAACAAGGTAAGCCTGTAGTATACATAAATGAAGTAGAAGACACACCCTAGAGCTGATGGAGATTCACTAACTCTCAGCCTTTTGTCCATTGACTTCAACATCTATTTCCAATCTCCTCCAAATTTACTTCCAATTACTCACCTTCAATCATGTTCCAACTATGTTAACCATCAGTTCTCACCATCTCCTGAAAATGTCAAACATACTCTCAGCCCTCCCCTAATTTGTGTTCTTAGAAAGTTCACTGCTGCATCCTCCATGCCAGTGCCTGGTGCATAGTAAGTTTTGCATATTTTTCCTTTTGCATTTATTTGTCCTCATCAGTGTGTCTAAGGATTCTTTAGACTCATGCAATTTGAAAACAACATTGCTCTCTTGCTTCAGGTCCCTTATCGCTACTTGCAGAAAGTCCACAGTCATTCCTGTATTTTGTAGACCTCAGGTTAAGAATACCCAATCTAGGTTGCACTTGGTTGATAACCAAAGGACTAATTACATATATGTTAAAAGAAAGGAGGAAAAAAAGAACTGAAGAAAAGGGAAATAAAAAATTTTTTTTTTAAAAAATAATGACCTCAGAATCAGAAATAGAGTTGAATGAAGCTCCATTAATTTGTTACCGATGGTAATTTAAACTTCCAAAAGGGCTAATGACTTATAGATTAGCTGCATGACTTGAGTGAGAGTCAAGTAAGTAGAAGTTTTAGTAAGTAGCAGCTTCCTTGTGCAAAGTATGTTGTTGTTAGATGCTGTTTAGTCAGCTCTGACTCATCGTGATGCTATGTACACCAGAATGAAACACTGCCCAGTCGTGGACTATCTTCACCATCCTTGCTGTACTTGAGCCCATCATTGCAGCCACTGTGTCAATTCATTTTCTTGAGAGTTTTCCCCTTTTACACTGACCCTTCACTTTACCAAGCATGATACCCTTCTCCAGGGAATGGTCTCTTCTGACAACATGATCAAAGTAGGTGAGAAAAAGTCTGGTCAATCTCACTTCCAATGATATATTATGTAACTGTTCTTTGGTAAGAAATCCGTTGGCATGCTCCGTCAGATTTTATCTTGGAATTGTAGAACAATTTAATATTTACTGATTAAAATTGTAGATTCAATGACAATTATACTTGCTCCACTTCTGGAAAAATGACCCCTATTTGTACTCAGGAGCTCTGGTGGCGTAGTGCCTAAGGCACTTGACTGCTAACCAGAAGGCTGGTGGTTCAAACCGATCAGCCACTCCTCAGAAGGAAAGTTGGGCAATCTACTTCCATAGTGATACTGCCTCAGAAACCCAAGGAGGGGTCGACTCAATGGCATATAACAACAACAGCAACATTTGTACTCAGATACATACTGACCTCTGGCCTTCTTGCCTCTCTATTTTCAGCTGATTATGTTTTTTGTTTTGTTTTTGATAAATTTGTTTTGTTTTGTTTTGTTTTTGTTTTAAGACAAGTTGCACCCCAGATCAAATTGGTCACATTTGACCCTGGGGTATCTATTTTATAAAATCCAAATGGGCAGGGCCTTGAAGAGACATAGGTGATGGAGACGGAAGAGTAGAAGATGACTTTTAAATGTATTCATTTAACAAGTATTTATTGAGCATCTACTATGTACCAACCCTGCTGGTACTAAGAATATAATGATTGAGACATACTTTTTGCACTTGAGGGATTCAGTACCTAGGTTTGAGCCTATTTGGTGCCATTGGCAGAATGAAAAAGAGAACAAGGACATCAGTTGGGTTGGAGAAAAGATTAGAGGTTAAGACTCGGGCTTGCTGAATTTGAAATGAGAGGAATACATCCAAATAGTCTTTACTGCGCTTTTGAAAAGCACTGAAAAGTCTAAGTTCTGTGGGGAAATGGCAGTGGATAGTAATGGTAAACTAGCATGCAATGGGTGTGAAGTCTGTTTTGTATTGGGAAGTGCACATTCGATGCTTTATAGATGGGAAAGAGGTTTTTTGGTTTTGGTTTGTTTTTTTTTTTAAATTTAAGACTCCTTGCCAAGTTTCTGCTTATGAATTCCAAACTGAACTTCAAATGTTTAGGGGCTTCTGTTTTAAACACATTTGGAGTTGTGGCTTCTTATTCAAGGGAGAAAACTCCTTCAAGTACATCAAAGAGCTGTGAGAAAAAGATACAGTATGTTGACAATTTGTGTAAGGGCATCAAAACCAGAAAAATTTTCTGTGCAGTACACACACATTTCAAAGTTAGAGTGGAAGGTTTCTAGTGAGAGACTTCGGTTACTGTATTAAACCCCAAAAACTTGGGAAATAATTTAAGATAGTCATTGTACCTAAAATGTGACCTGACTCACCTGGCAATTTCAAACCAAAGTCTAGAAGATATTTTATCTGGTGGGTGACCTTTCAATAAATTGTGAGGCTTCTTACTGCTGTGCTTAAGTGAGAAGAGTCAGGGAACATAAACAGGGGAAGGAATCTTTCCAGAACATCAGAAGACATTTGACCCAGGGCCTTGGGGAAAACTGCTTAAAAATTCAATTTAAGTCACAGTAGCCTGGATTCCATGAGAATGCAAAGGAAGATTGTCCATGTTGATTCAAGGCCCATTTCAGTCTTAATCCTGTTGAGGATCTGGCAAAAGAGTAAATTCCACACCTTCAAGGGCTGAGCCCACTATGAAATTCTTGGCAAACAAACATGGTGTCATGTGAGGAGCATGGTATTATATTTGTACAAACCTGGTGCGGAGTGCCCCCTTCATCACTTAGTAGCTGGGTGACTTCAGGCGGGTTTACCTAACCTCCATGAGCCTCTATCTTATATGACAAAATGGAAGCAACGCCACCAACCTTAGCAGGTTATTGCTTGAATAAATGAATGTTGGATAGAAAGTGCTTTCTACTTAGAAAGAGCGCAATACATGTGTTTTTCCTTGCCTCCTTTTCCTCTTTCCCTTGGGAGGGTGAAATAAGCTCAGGCTGAGGTTAGGTTAAAGTGAGGGTTTCAGGCTAAAATCCAGTTCTGCCACCATAAGCTGTGTGATTGGAGACAAGTCACGTAACCTCTCTCACTTCTGTTTTCTTACCTACAAATCAAAGATGTTAAATGGACACTTACAAACAGTTATAAATTGATATAAATGGACAAGTTCAACTCCTAAGATCTCAGTAAATGTTTCATGCTTCTGTCCTATCATGGGGGATAGACTGCTGGGTTGTCCAAATGTTTGGGAACCATTTTGAGAATAGCAACAACTTATCTTGTTATTGGAATTGTTTGTGCCTCTGAACCTCTCTCTACTGTATTGATCTTCCCAAGAATAGACGAGCTTCCAATCAGGAACCTGTGTCTTGGGATTGCTCCAGTTTGAGGTAGTTTGTCTATAGCTTAAGAAGACTGCCTCCATCAATCACTAAGACCTTCAAGTACTGGAAGGTAAAGAATCCTAATTTTATGTTGCTGTTGGGTGATTAGAGTTTGATACACTATGGTTCTAGTTCTGCCACTCAACTAAACTTACACATGGTACAAATCTGAATTAGCCTGCAAGCACCACTAGTCATAATTTCTTGCTGTTGCCTCACTAAGGGCGAAGGCAATGTTCTCGGCATTACCCTGAATGATGAATCCAATTCACTGCCCTCCTCCTGCTTGCTGGTCTAGACACTCCAAAAAAGGAAATGGCCTTGGCAGCCAGCAGGGCAGCTGGAGAGAAAAAGATGACATGATCAGGGCCAGACTGAGACCTTGAGAAGACTTATGTGCTAAAAAGATTATAATGTCCCACCCCCAGCTCCCACCGCTGTTCTCCACATTATATGCAATTCAAAACAAAAGCAAATTCTAATAAGTGTGATCAAGTCTAATTAACTTCTGATTTTTCCATGATGATTAAAAACGTCTCTCCACACACGTACACACACACACACACACACACACGTTCTTAAACATTTCTACCTTGCTGGTGCCCAGATCACATATTAGTCTGTTGTGGATAATCTAGACCTGACCTTAGGATCACCATCCAGAGGAAGCATTTGAGAAATCAGAGAAGTTATTGTCCCTCTGATAAAAGTATGTTATTAACTAAATGGATTCATCAATTGTTAAGTGTTTGGTTTTCCCCAAGGAAGGACCAAAACATGACATGACATATAAGTTATACCCTTCTCTGAATACAAGTCCCCAGCCATAAGAATGGGCACACTACTTTGGAGTGAGCATACATTACTTCAGAACTCTGGATTTTGGAATTAATCTTTCAACTGATTTCCTTTACTCCAGCCTGTCTTACGTCTTATAGAACCCACTTCCACTGAGTCAATTCTGACTCATAACAACCCTATAGGACAGAGTAGAACTGCCCCCATAGGATTTCCAAGGCTGTAAATCTTTTTGGAAGCAGACCGCTTCATCTTTCTCTTGTCGAGCAGCTGGTAGGTTTGAGCTACTGACCTTTTGAGTAGCAGCCGGATGCCTTAACCACCGTACCACTAGAGTTCCTTTTGACTTCATAGAGTCTCTATATATTGTTGCCAAACTGATCTCCTTGTAAAAAAATGTGACTATTACAGTCCTCTGCTTATAATACTTTACTAAAAGCCTCACCATTGCTAATAAAGACAAATTTATTTGCAATTCAAGGTTCTTTCCAATGCATTTTCTTCCTACTTATCTGTTCTGGTAGCATAGTGCCTAAGGCACTTGACTGCTAACCAGAAGGCTGGTGGTTCAAATTAGCCAGGGCTGTAAAACAGGTCCTCGGAAGGAAGATGGGGCAATCTACTTCTGTAGTGATACTGCCTCGGAAACCCAAGGAGGTGCCGTTATGAGTTGGGTCCGACTCGACGGCACACAACCACAACAACAAACTGTTCTAGTTACCTAGTGCCACTCTAACAGAAATACCACAAATGGGATGGCTTGAACCAACAATAGTTCATTCTCTTACAGTTTGGGAGGCTAGGAGTCCGAGGTCAAAGTGCTAGGCTCTAGGAGCTGTGTGAAAGCCCCTTGACTTTGGGCTTCAGCTCTGCCTCTTGCTCCCAGCCCACAGAAGCTAGAGACATCTCTTCATTTAGGCAGCTACTGGCTGCTGAGGCTATCAAGCCCAGGGTCAATAAATAAAATGGCACAGTCCCCATGTTACCAAACCATATGGCAGGCCATTAATTCAAGTATGTTGAAAGTCCCAAGGTCAGTAGAGCATGGCAGGCTGCTGAACAACTCAGATACGTGCAGAGGTCAAGTGTGCCATAAGCTAGAGATCATTCACAAAGCTGTTTCTTATATAAGGGAAGTAGACCACATCCCTAAAGCAGCTACTCAGCTGCTTGTGGTAGATCCCACCATGGAGTTGATTGCCAGTCTTATCATGGGGAATAAATACCACCAGCTGCCCAGCCACTCAACCAGGCCCACCCAAGTTGACACACAAACTTAACCACCACACTATCTAATTCCATCTCTCCCTATTGCCCAAATCTGCTCTATGCTCTAACCTTACACAAATATGTTTCCCATCACCAGACAGAGTACACAAGAATAAGATTGACTGCATCTGTGGCAAGAGGCAAGGAAGTAGCTCACTATCTTCAGCCAAAACAAGACCAGGAGCTCACTGTGAAACAGACCATCAACTGCTCATGTGCAAGTTCAAGTAGAAGCTGAAGACAATTAAAACAAGTCCACAAGAGCCAAAATGTGATCTTGATTATGTTGTTGTTGCTATGTGCTGTGGAGTCGGACCTGACTCATAGTGACCCCTCCTTGGGTTTCCAAGGCAGTATCACTACAGAAATAGATTGCCCAGCCTTCCTTCTGAGGAGTGGCTGGGGGGTTTGAACCACCAGCCTTCTGGTTAGCAGTCAAGTGCCTTAGGCACTATGCTACCAGAGTTTGATTATCTCCCTCCTGAATTTGTTGTTGTTGTTGTTGTTTGCCATCAAGTCGGCCCCCGACTCATAGTGACCCCTCCTTGGGTTTCCAAGGCAGTGTTACTACGGAAGTAGGATTGCCCAACCTTCCTTCCAAGGAGTGGCTGGTGGGTTTGAACCGCCAGCCTTCTGGTGAGCAGTCAAGTGCCTTAGGCACTATGCTACCAGAGCTCCTCCTCCTGAATTTAGAGACCATCTAAAAAATAGATTTGATGCATTGAACACCAATGACTGAAAACCAGAGGAATTGTAGGATGACATCAAGAACATCATCCATGAAGAAATCAAAAGGTCATTAAAAATACAGGAAAGGAAGACAAGACTTAAATGGATGTCAGAAGAGACTCTGAAACTTGCACTAGAATGGAGAGTAGCTAAAGCAAATGGAAGAATTCACAGGAGAAAAGAGATGAATAGAAGATTTCAAAGAGCAGCTTGAGCAGACAAAGCCAATTATTATAATGAAATTCACAAAGACCTGGAGTTAGAAAACCAAAAGGTAAGGATACACTCAGCATTTCTCAAGCTGAAAGAACTGAGGAAAAAATTTAAGCCTCAAATTGCAATATTGAAAGATTCCATAGGCAATATGTTGAATGATGCAAGAAACATCAAAAGAAGATAGGTGGAATACACAGAGTCACTGTACCAAAAAGAATGGGTAGATGATCAACCATTTCAGGAGATGGCATATAATCAAGAGCCAATGGTGTTGATGGAAGAAGTGGAAGCTGCACTGAAGGAAGTGGCAAAAAGCAAGGCTCCAGGAATTGACAGGACATCCATTGAGATGTTTCAACAAACAGATGCCTTGCTGGAAGCACTCACTCAGCTGTGCCAAGAGATTTGTAGGACAGCTACCTGGCCAACTGACTGGAAGAAATTCATATTTGTATCTATTCCAAAGAAAGGTGATCCCACAGAATGTGTAACTTATAGAACAATATCATTGATATCATATGCAAGTAAAATCTTACTGAAGATAATTCAAAAATGGTTGCAGTAGTATGTTGGCAGAGAACTTCCAGATATGCAACCTGGATTCAGAAGGGGATATGGAGCAAGGGCTATCATAGCTGATGTCAGATGGATCTTGGCCCAAAGCAAAGAATACCAAACAATGTTTACTTGTGTTTTATTGACAATGCAAAGGCATTCAATGGTGTAGATCATAAAAAATTGTGGATAACATTGAGAAGAAAGGTAATTCCAGAACACTTGATTGTTCTCATGAGGAATGTGTACATAGATCAGGAGGCAGTTGTTCGAACAGAACGAGGGGATACCACATGGTTTAAAATCAGGAAGGGAGTGTATCAGGGTTGTATCCTTTCACCATATTTATTACTCTGTATGATGAGCAAATAATCCAGGAAGCTGGATTATATGAAGAAGAACATGGCATCAGGATTGGAAGAAGGCTCATTAATAAGCTGAGATACACAGATGACAAACTTTGCTTGCTTGAAGTGAGGATGACTTGGAGCACTTACTGATGAAGATTGAAGACTACAGTCTGCAGTATAGATTACATCTCAATATAAAGGAAACAAAAATCCTCACAACTGGACCAATAAGCAGCATCATGATAAATGGAGAAAAGTTTGAAGTCGTCAAAGACTTCATATACTTGGTTCCTCAAACAACGCCAATGGAAGCAGCAGTCAAGACGTCAAAAGATGTATTGCATTGGGCAAATCTGTTGTAAAAGACCTCTTCCAAGTGCTGAAGAGCAAAGATTATCTCCTTGAATACTAAAATGTGCTTAACCCAAGCCCTGATATTTTCAATCACCTCATATGAATGTGAAAGCTGGACAATGAATAAGGAAGACCAAAGAATAGTTGATGCTTCTGAGTTGTGGTGTTGGCAAAGAATGCTGAAGGTACCATGGACTGTGAAAATCACTGACAAATCTGTCCTGGGAGAAGTGCAGCCCAAATGCTCCTTGGAAGCGAGAATGGCCAGACTTTGTCTCATCTGCTTTGGTCATGTTGTCGGAGGGGACCATTTTCTGGAGAAGAATGTCATGCTTGGTAAATTGGAGGGTCAACAAAAGAGGGGAAGGCCTTCAACAAGATGGGTTGACATGGTGGCTACAGCGATGGGCCCAGGTATAGTAGGCATTGTGAGGGTGGCACAGGACTGGTCAGTGTTTCGTTGTATTGTACATAAGATCACTATGAGTTGGAGACAACTTGACAACATATAACAACAACAAAAAGGTAGTTTTAACAGCTATCCCTTTTGTTCCGTTTGGTCTACATGTCAAACTCCCAGTCATCCCTCAGACCCTACCCAAGTGTTCCTTCCTCTGGGCAGTGCTCTCTGATTTCCCTGGTAGACTCACTGCCACTCTCCTTTGTGCCTCACACACTTGGTTCACATCTGTGTGGTAGTACTTTTAAGACATTTCAGATGTGATGGTTTATATGTCTGTCTGCCCTATACAACTGTGAGTTCCTTGAAGGTGTTCATCGTTAGTATCTTCATTGACTTGCACAGTACCCACCACACCTACCACCACCACCACCACTGCCATCAAGTCAGATATGACTCATAGCGACCCCTCCTTGGGTTTCTGAGGCAATATCACTACAGAGGTAGACCCACCACACAGTAGATGCAAAATAATGTCTGTTGAATGAATTCATTAACTAATAAATGAATTAGCAATAATATCTACATCCACGAAGACAGAGGTCATGTAGCAGACCTGTTGGTTAGATAAATGTGTGAAGGAATGAAAATCTTGTAGAGCTATTAAATCAAAATAGAACTATGGAGGCTTTGTGAACTATGAAGGGCTGAGCTCGGGTGAAGTATTATTACTATGATTGCAATGAACACAGTCCCTGGCTTTCATAGCAGTGTGGCCATGTGCAAAGACCCTCAGGAGCCAGCTTTCAGCTGCTTGACTGTCACCCCAGGTAAGGAAAAGGCAGCGTTCCATTGACTGGACATGTAATGGGGTGAAAGTGAGCCTGCTGCTATTCCTTTCAATGCCTGTGATGGCTGTAATGGAAAGAGCTGAGAAATTCTTTCTCCTGGCCCTAGAAGAAGAGTTTCATAAATGTCCAATTTACTTCTGATTGTCACGTTGGCCCAGGAACTCCACAGCAACAAGTCATTGAAACACAACTGACCAGAAATGCACATGATGAGAGCATAACCTAACTTATTACTGAGATTATTAAGTTGGGATAAAAATGATGATTAATTGAACAATTTATCTGACCAATGCATAGTGCTAGGAGCACAGTTGATTTCCACATAGCTATAGGACTGGGTACCATCATCATCATCATCTTAGGAAGCATAAGGCTCAGTCTTGTTACAAGACTTTTCCAAGATCACTCTGTGTTTTGGTTAGCTTTCACCACGTTATACTGAGGTAACACACAACTCCAGTATCTCAGTGTCTTAGAATAACAAAAGTGTAATTCTTACTCATATTATATGTCTTGCACAGTGTCTGAGGTCAGTTGTACCCCTCCATGTGTGTTCTTTGTATCAGGCCCCAGGCTGAAGAAATACCCATTACCTTGTATATGCCATTATTATGACAGAAAGAAAAGAGCAATGGCTGACCTGCAAAGACTCATAAAGTCCTGCTTGGTTATGGCATGTATTACCTCAACTCATATTCCATTGGCCAAAGTAAGTCACATGACCGAGCCTGCCAGTGTGTGTGTGTGGGGGGTGTGCTTCTCTGTAGTTAGGTACCTTGAGTCTAATGATAATGAGCAGTAATGGATAATTGGGGAGAAATAATTAGGGACAATAATGAAATCACCTGTAATTCACAGAGCTGGGATTAATTAAAACTGGAGTTCTTGCTAACCCAAATTCCATGTTTCACCACACAACTGGCCCACTATGATAACCTCTTTGGAGCTTTATCTACTTTGATGACAGGAGCCTTGAGTAAAGTGCCAAGCCTTTTGATTCCTGGTTGTGCAGGAGAAGGAGGAACTGCGGACGTCTTCTTGTCACTGAACAGAGCAGTATTGCAAGTGTGTGTCAGTAAAGTCTTACTGTGTAGCCTGTCAGTGTAATTGGCATGAAAACCTACTCTTTTTCTACAACCCTTATTGCTCTAGTAAATCTCCTACTGTAGCTCCCATTACCCCTCACTTAAAGCAACGATTATTCCTTTATTAGAGCCCAGCCACAAGTAGGCTATGAATTTTTATGGTTTTTCCGGATCTCATAAGGCAATGGGAAGCATCCATTTAAACACAGTCACTAAACTGTACCACAGGTTTATGGCCTGGTATAGCATTTCGCTTGTTTAAAAGACGCTACACCCACTCACCCTTTCTTTGAACATTTTCATTTTCTACTTGAAAGAAAGGAAATGTCAAGTTCCCACTTTCAACCCCCCTAGTGGTTATCCTGGGATGTAACCAAGTTGAAATGCTGCCAATGACAAAAATCTGAATGCCATCCCTTCCTTTGAAAGTCAGTTCTACCTTAAAAAAAAAAAAAAAAAAGTTTACCAGCCTTCTCTAACTCTGTGAAATATTTATTCTGTTTAACTTATATGAGCGTTAATTCAGAAATTTACTTAATAAACATTAATTGCATGACTACTATGTAGTCATGTATATGGAAGTGTGTTAGGCATGACAAATGCAGTGTGTAGGTGATTATGTAAAGGCCCCTAACTTCTAATTCTATTGCTGTGGTCTGCCTTTCTACAAATAGAAAAGAAACTGCTGCTTCTTGAATGGCTTCAAGCAGTAGCACATGTATTGTGTTATTTGGATATGTCAATATCTTTGCCCACAGTACAGAGACATTTCATCTTGGATGTGCCATAACTCAAACGTTTGGTTTGCAGCCTGAAGAGTATTGTTGAGCACTATCTTAGTTTCCTAGGGCTGCTGTAATAGAAATACCACAAATACGTGCTTTAAAGAACAGAAACTCATTGTCTAACAGTCTGGAGGCCAAAAGTCTAAATCAGGATCTCGGCTGTCTCTATTCCTTCCTTGTTGGTGGCCTTATGCCTGCCTTCATTGGTTCCTTGGCAATGCTCACATGACATATGTCTTTCCCCTGTGTGTGTGAATGCATCCCTGTATCTCATCAGCTCTTTATAGCTCAGAAGTGATTAGGTTTAGGACACATCTTGTACTGGTATGGTCTCATTAATATGATGACGAAAAGGCTATTTCCAAACAGGATTCTATCCACAGGTTTTGGCGTGAGGATTCCAACACAGATTTTGGGGGCAAACAACTCAGTCTATAACAAGCACTGTTGGGTGCACAGATCTAGACACGCGGCTTGAGAAAAGAAACATGGCTGTCAAAGCAGTGTAAGTTCTGAAAATACCACCATGTTTGGTGTTAACAAACTTTTGCCCAAAGCAGCCCAACATCAAATAACTTCTCATGGCTTCCAAATGATGAGATTCTTTGTCTTTGAGTTTTTATCCAATATTCCAATATCCCAAACACACATCGACACAGTTACTGTACATTTCCATCTGCATTTTCACAGGTACTTTTAAACACAACATGTCGCAAACTGCATTCACTATGTTTCCCATCAATTTGTTCATCTTCTCCTCTTTCTCTCCTGGTCAACGTGCAAATTATGAATCCATTTGCCTCCATTCAAAAGTTGGGAGACATCCCTGACACCTCATTTTCCTGCCCCATCCAATTAGTCACTGACTCCTGTGCTTCTTACCTTCATAGCATCTTTCAAATAAATAACCTCCACTCCATCCCCACTGCCTCTATCTTGGTTCAAACATTTATCATTCCTCACTGGATCCCTATAACATCCCTCTGGCTGTGGTCTTCCTCCTTCCAGTTTCACCTTTCTCCAGCCGACCTTAATCAGTACTTCCAGAAGGACCTTTCCATACCCAAATTGGATTATGTCACTCTCCTATGTCAAGTCTGCTATTGGTCCTTCAGTGTATTCAGGAGAATGGCCTTCTTTTTCAGCAACAAAATCCTTCACTAGTAGGCTCTCCTACCCCATTTCTGTAATTGCGCTTGTTTCTTATCCCTCAAAATGAGCCCTGGTCGTACGATGGTTAAGTGTTTGGCTGCTAACTGAAAGGTTGGCAGTTTGAATCCACCAGCCTCTCTGCAGGAGAAAGATGTGGCAGTCTGCTTCTGTAATAATGAGAGGAAACCCTATGGGGAAGCTCTGTTCTGTCCTATAGGGTCATTATGAGTCAGAATCAACTTGATGGCAACAGGTTTGATTTGGTTTGGATCCCTCAAAATGCGCCCTATGAGCCAATTGTGTCAATTACACGCCTGTTCTCTGAAATCAGCATTCTTGTTATTCCCACATATGCTCCCATGCTGTCTCCCTTTGTCCTCCTGGAAAACCTCTACCCAACCCTAAAGACTCAGTTCAAATCCACTTTCCTCTGTGAAGTGGCTTGAGGGATCTTTAGGCAGGACTAAGCCCTTCCATCCCCCTTTGAACTTCAACAGGAACATGAACTTCTCTCATTTTCCTAAATTTTTAAATATATTTTTTTTATCCCCTCTGTTGAGGAGACAGGACTGCCAGTTCAGGGAACCACAGCACCGTGTCCTGTAACACCCATATTATTTTTACCATTACTTAGACCTTTCACATCCTTTGTCTCATTGATCCTGTCTCTAACTCTATGAGCTGGGTCACCGTTATCCCATTTGACAGACGGTGATCAAGTTTACCTAGTTTTTTTAAGATCATACAGTCAGTACATGGAAGACCCAATGGTCCAAGTCAGGAGTTTCCTCTGCTACATGCTGTTTGCTAATATGTTTCTGTGCTGTTTTCAACAAAATAGCAGCTTCTTTAAGTGACAGGAGTGGGTTTAGGTGTAAGCTCCTGGTTGGAAGACAAGTCAAGTAGATTTGCCTTCAAGCTACCTTTGCAAGACAAGTACAGAGGTTTTATTTGGATTGTGTTACACATCGTAAAAAATTGCAATGCATTTTGAAGGTATTTTTTATTCATGCATCACGTAAAATTGAGAAAATCTAAGTCGTCTATACCAAAGAATACTATTATCATCCTTATATTCATTTTTCTACAAAGGGGCTTAGGTGACTGGATGGAGATTGCGAGGAGGGACTTTAGCCTCCATTTCATGTAGCTGCAATCAGTCTTGATGCATTACCAGGCACAGATTAAAAACTTAGCCTGAATCTCATCACTTAGCCCTGGCAGGAATATTTCCACCCAGTAATGCTTAGAGTTCTGCCCTCAGGTTGACTGCAGGTAAGTATAAGATGTGTCTTCATGAACATTACGGCATCGAAGGATTAAAATTGTTGCAGACTTTGTCTATTCTGCTGTTCAGTGACCCTTGGATAAAGACACATATGTGGCAAATTCCTTCTGGAGTTTAGAAATAAGAACTTGTCTCTTTTAAAGATGTGCTATCCTTCCTTTTATCACAGTAAGAGTTATGGAAACCATTAGTCTCTAAGCCTGGGCTATGAATCAGAATTACCTGGGCAATGTATTAAATATACTGATTCCTGGATCCCATTCCCAGAAATTCCACGTGAGAGATCTGGAGATAGGCTGAAGAATCTGTTCCTTGCGGTCCAGCTTGTGTTCCCAGGCTCTCTGTTTCACCATGGTGCACTGATTAGACTCCTGGTTCTATTAGCCCTGAACAATTTTAACCTGGTGTGGCTGCTTGCATGGCTGTCAGTGCTTGGCTGAGGGGGCCCACCTGATATTGGGCTATAAAAAAGCTCAGCTTGGTGCAGAAGACAATGTATGCTTCTTCACATTGGCATCCTTCCCTCTTCTGGCCTGAGGGCTCTCAGTCCTGATGCACAGTGAGTCTTGGGGATGAACGAGCTCAGAGCCCTCGGTGTGTGTGTGGCTGACATTGCCTGCATTGGTATCAGGGGGTTGTAAATAGGGACTCTAGCTCCCCAGGGAAGAGCATCATCTCAGCTTCCAAGCAAGCATTCATCATCAACAGAGATCAGACTTGGCCAAGGTTGCATAGAGTTAGCATCAGAGCTGGAATATGAGTCCAAGTCACTTGACTTGTAGACCAGTGCTCCCCTGCTATAGTCCATTACTGCCATGAGGCCTGGGAAGGCTGTTCCTTCCCAGCTCCTGTAGGAAGGGACACAAAACGTGGGATTAGAGTGACTGCTGCACATGAAAAAAAATCAGTCCTTTGTCTGTCTTTGAACACATCTTCTGCTTGTGCTCCCATTATTAGGACAGAAACTTCCCAGGAGAGAGCGGGGAGGGAAATGAGAAGGATTTGAGGAAGCTCTATATGGGGACATTTTTATTTTTTTCTTAAATTTCAGATTAATATGAACCTGCTTATTTCCTCTGCATCCTTAGTAAATACCAAACACAAGTGATTTATGTCACTTTCTCTAACTGGAATTCTAATGGGTCCACAAGAGGAAAATAAAATATTTAATAAAATAAAATGTGACAAATGAACTCTTTGAGCGAAACAAGCTGCATTAGTGAGGCTGCAGATGCAGTGGGGAGAGGAAGGAGGTTCCGAGGGCTGGAAAGAGGCCCAGGTGAAAATTGTGATCGGTTTTGAATGTTTTTAAATTTTAAATGGGAGACATTTGACCATATTATAGATAATCTGATGTATATATGTATACATTTCATCTTCACTCTCCATTCTTCTGTCGCTTCTCATTTGCTGCAGTCTGAGCTGGGTTCCCTATTATGTAAATAAGGGAATGAGACAGATGGTGCCACAAAGCAATGAATTCATTTGGGGGGAGGGCTTTAATTATGGATGGGTGGGCCCGGCTGTGTTTTGGGTTCAGCAACGTCCCAAACGTTATGGGATTGGCAAAAGCCCAGATGCAGTTTTCCAGGCACATTTTAAAATCCTGTCATATCTGCAGGGGAATTGAAGTTGGGATTTGTTCTTGTTCTTTATTAAATTCCTCAAGTTGCTGGCCTTGATTTCTAACCTCTGCAACTGTGCAGGAATTTCAGCAGTATTCCAAAGAGCCAGTCCACACCTTGAAGGTACTTCCTAAGTACTTCTGACCATTTGAAATATTTCTTTAATTGATTATAAAAAATAAAAACCAGAAACATTTATAAAAGGAAAAGTAAAATTATTCATGATTCCATACATTATTGTTCTTATTAATGATTTGCTATATAGAATTTTAGTATTTTTAAGAACACGTTTTTTACACAGTAGAGACCACGCTCTACTTGTGATTTTATATTTTGTTACTTTGTATTACATCATCATTTCCTACATCACTATGTCTTCACAAACATTGTTTTCATTAACACATAGTAGTTCACTGAATTTATGATTTAGTCATTGGAAAAAAATATATTTAAAAGGGCTTTTGTTTCACCCAGAATAAGCTCAACTAGATCTTTAGACAATCTGAGGTTTGTTTATATCTTGGTCGCATAAAATTAGTTTGGTAGAAACAGAAAATAATAATCAGAGATTGCTACAAGGAACTTTGGGGAGCTCTGGTAGCGTAGCGCCCAAAGGCACTTGACTGCTAACCAGAAGGCTGGCTGTTCAAACCCACCAGCCACTCCTCGGAAGGAAGGTTGGGCAATCTACTTCCATAGTGATGCTAACTTGGGAACCTAAGGAAGGGTCACTATGAGTTGGGTCCGACTCCACAGCACATAACAACAACAATTATTTAAGCTCAGTATCAAGATAAGTTGATTACAGTCATGTAGCAAGTTCACAGTCAAAGAAGCTTAAACAGAGACCCAAGAGAGGCTGAGTTGTGGACATATTGCACACAAAGGGCATACAGCTTTGCATATTATTACTTGAAAAGCAAAACGTAACTTAGGTAAAAATGGGGAATAGAGTAGGCCGTTAGCATTTGTGGATTCAGTATTCACAGATACAACTATTCACAAGCGATTTGCAAGGCCAGGGTGTAGGGTGATTTATCATTTTGCTACAAAACAATTTGAATCACCTGGGTTGCAAGGCTCATGTTCTGACGAAGCCACTTGGTCTATGAATCTGGCAAACGACTCAGCTTTTGTGTTTCTATCAGTTTTGTGATTCTACACTCTTTGACTGAAATTCAGCAATTCTCATAAAATGATAAATTGTGTTTGTGAGAAACTAGCCAAGAAAAGAACACCTGTAAGAGCTAGTGCTGTAGGAGCCTGAGAGAATGGTAGTCCCTAGCCAGAAAGCTGAGCCCCTAAGTTCACTGAAGACTGGAATGTCCCACTTGACAGTGCTCTGGCTCTATGGCATAAAGGAGGCTGCCATGTCTCTCTGTACAGTATTAAGAAAAAGATATTTGTGATTCCATTTCAGGCAGTGCTCTACCCTGTGCAAATACCACTCATCAAGTAAATTATTAAAGCACAACTTAAATGTTTCAGCTTTTCATTATTTCTTTTCCTGGGAGAAATTATATTAGAGTGATATTTGTGAATGTGCTGATTCACTAAGACCTTAGCTGTATCAAGGATTTATTTTAAGTAAATCTCTTTTAGTGAGAAGTTGCAGTGAGTCAATTGTGACTCTGAGTTCCCTATAAATTCTAGAGAACTGAAGTAGGGTGAGAATTACCTGTTGAGGACATAGCAAAGAACATTCCATTCAAAATGTGATTAACATGGACTAGTGAGTCACATCTCAGATGGGCAAAAGAAATACTGCCTTCATTTCGATGCTATATGTACTTTAGACTAAGGGGGTATCCAGCAAAGGATCATTTTTAAGCCAGGCATGCAAATTTGTTCTGGCCTCAGCTTGGAGATTCACAAAGAGACTGGGCCTGAAGGAAATCAAGTTGAAGTTAATTTATAAAAGTGATAAAATAGAAACTATTGCCCGCAGACTCAGTGAACATAGTCTTGACTGGTCACAGGCAAAACTGTGGAGGAGACAAAATGGCTTTGAAAGATTCTCTATTGAGATGGAGTCCAATAGACCAAGGTGGAAATTCAGCTGGGTTAATTATTATTTATCCTACCTTGTTCAGGTCACCTCACCTCTCTGAGCCTCAATTTCTTCATCTTTAAATTAGGGACAGTACAGTTGATCTTACAAGATCAATAATATTAAGCCAGTGCTTCATAGATTCTATCCATGAGCCCCTATATCAAAGGAGAGGATGGTACTTCCTCCGGAATGACTGGAAAGTTAACTGCAAAGCAGTTTGCAGCAAGCACTCAGTTTTGATATTTTTTACCCCTAAAGTGGCTCAGGGTTCCTGGATGGTGAAATGTTTGTGACTCAGCTACTAAATAAATATAGCTCTGTGAATCCACCTGGTGGTGTTGTAAAAGAAAGGCCTTGTGATCTGTTTCTGTAAATATTACGGCCATTTCTACTCTGTACCACATAAGGTCACCATGAATCAGTTTGGTGTTGGCTTTCGTTTGTTGTTGTTGTTATGTGCCGTCGAGTCAAACCTGACTCATAGCGACCCCTCCTTGCGTTTCCGAGGCAGTATCTCTACGGAAGTAGGATTGCCCAACCTCCCTCCGAGGAGTGGCTGGTGGGTTTGAACCGCCAGCTGTCTGGTTAGCAGGCAAGTGTCTTAGCCACTATGCTACCAGAGCTCCTGGCTTTCATTTAACATGGCTTAAACTGTCTGACCCCAGTGATCTCTCCAGCCTCATCCACCATCTTCTCCCTTACCTACTGAGTTTCAGCCACATTGGCCTTCTTTCCTTTCTTGTTCCTTGAATGTCCCCTAATCTCTTCCCACTTCAAGACCTTGGCTCATGCTGTTCCATCTGTCTAGAATGACCTCCCATTACCTCCTTCCTCCTGTCTTTCCCCTGCTGAGTTCCTTCTAATCCTTCAGATCTCAGTTCATGCTTCACTTGCCCTTTAAGAACTATTATACTTTCCTTCATAGCACTTAGCCCAGCTTTTATGGCTAGCTCATTTGTCCACCCCTGAAGACTCCAACTTGCCTGGGATCAGAAGGCATTTTGGTTTCTGCTCATCATGTGACATCAACTTTAGCACAGTGCTCAGAAAACATCTGTTAAATAAAGGAATGAATGAATCTTAAAAAACCATGCTAATTTTCTGTTCTCTATTATTTATCACCAACCACTCCTCAGAAAGAAGGTTGGGCAACCTACTTCCATAGTGATACTGCCTCAGAAACCCAAGGAGGGGTCGCTATGAGTCAGGTCCGACTCGACGGCACATAACAACAACAACATCATCTATCCATTTTAATAATTACTTTAAGTAAAACACACTGTCCTAAAATAACGAGAGTGAAATGGTCCCTTCAGGAAGTTTTGTCATGTTTAGCCTCCCCAACACTGATTCACTAGAATGTTAAGTCCTTTCCCCAATTTGGGAACAGGGGTGGACACGAAAACAATGGCTGCTAAAACTGTATTTGTTATTCTCTTGCCTTCCTCTCCCCCAGATAAACTAGTTATGAGCAACTCTTTAAGACTTATGTGATGTAGGACAGAGTTCTCCAGGAAGTTCTTTTATCCCCTTGTTAAAGTCTGAAAGAAGCTAGATTCTTAGAGTAGATTCACTTCAATAGTAAGCACACGAGGGTGGTCTCTACTGAAAAGAAGTTCTTCTTCAGGTAAAGCCGATAAACCGGCCACTTCCTCACAGATTACAATTTCGTGACTCATGATTTGGATGGCATAGGAGTCATGTTTGTAAAGGGATGACATCAGTTGACTTATAACTTTGTATCTCTGAATATAAAAATTAGAAAGCTGAAATCCTTGGAAAATTATATAGATATTTTTTCCAGGGTGAATTTTCTGGTTACATTGTCTGCCCTACAAACAAGAGGGAAATATTTTGATGATAGTGGACAGCAAACTTTTCCTCCTGCCAAGTTCCTTAAGATGAAAAAGTTTCCAAATAAAGATGAAAACTCAGATGAGAGTTAAATAAAATAGTAGACAAATGTTCGCTGGAGCTCTTCTATTTTTCCAATTACTTTTAAAACCCATTTTATAAACGGCATTGTTAAGAGGATATCGCTTTTCAAACTATTAAACTATGTATATAGCCACTCCTCACTTATCAACATGTTTAGGTTCCAATGACCAGGTTGTGAAAATCAGCATTATGCAAAAATACAGGATGACTACATCATCCCGTAACTGCCAAATGACATTATTATATAACTGGCAGACCACTGACAATCATGGCCCAGCCAAATTGACACATAACCTTTCACCATAACAGCCAGCATTACTCTCATCTAGCACCTTGGTGTCTGTTACTGCTAGATGTATATCATTAATATACAGAATAGTTGGATAGTAGATTTTTTTTACTGTCATGAATGTGAAATGTCAAATAATGAGATATTTGATAAGTGAGGAGTGCAGCAATAGATAACTAATACACCCTCCACTGAGAATGCCTGCCTTTTTTAAAAACATTTTTTTTTGTAATTTGGGTGCAATTTTACAAAACAAGTTCATTTTACACTAGACAGTTGATAGGCATTTTGTCTCATGACACCAGTTACAATCCCCATATGTAACAACTCTCTTCCCACCTCCTCCCTGTGGTTTTTCCTTCCCTGAATCCTTCTTATCTATGCATAACTGCTAGTCAAGCTTTTCCCTGTGCAAATGCTGCCCTTGCAATCTCTCACAGTTGACTGTTGTAAGGAGTGCATATCTGTGGTGTAGTTGCTCAGCTCATAGTCTTGTCTATTGTTTGGCTGAGAGCTAAATCACAGAAGTGACTCCAATTACAGGCCTGAAAGGTAACCCAGAGCCATAGTTTCAGAGGTTTCACCAGTCTCTATCCAACCAGTAATTCTGGTCTTTCTATGTTTTTGAGTCTTGTTCCATGTTTTTTCTCCCACTCTATCCAGGATCTCCAATTCTGATCCCTTTCCAAGGAGTTGGCATTGGTAGCCAGGCACCATCTAGGTCTTCTGGTCTCAAAGTCATATAGGCTGAGGTTCCCATGGTCCATTAGTCCTTTGGACTAATTGTTTCCATGAACCTTTGATTTTATTCACTCTTCGCTCCAGATGAGGATAAACCAGTAGTTGTATCTCAAGTGGCTGTGCTTAAGCTTTTAAGACCCCAGTAGCTGCTCACCAAAATAGGATCTAGAACAATGTTTTTGTGTACTATGTTGTGCCAATTGAGCTTGTTGTCCTCTGTGACCATGGTCCTGAACCCGTAGGCCCAGTGATTCACTCCCTCAAGGTGCATGGTTGTACATAAGAAGTTATCCTACCTTTGTCCCCTGTTAGCTCTATAATGTGTACAGACATTTTTATAGCACATACACAGGTAGGAATATCATCTTCCAAACCCATATATGGTCATGGGTATGTTTACATTAGCCTACCCATACCTGATCTTCCTGCCTTTCTACCTATGTATCTATCTGTAAACTAGTATTTGTTATTACTGATCATGCAGTATTGTGTATTTAATGTTGTTGTTGTTAAGTGCCGTCGAGTCGTTTCCGACTTATAGCGACCCCATGCACAGCAGAACAAAACACTGCCCGATCCCGCGCCAGCCCCACAATTCCTGCTATACTTGAGCCCATCATCGCAGCCACCGTGTCAATCCATCTCGTTGAAGGCCTCCCCCTCTTTCGTCGACCCTCCACCCTACCAAGCATGACATCCTTCTCCAGGGAATGGTCCCTTCTTACAACATGACCAAAATAGGTGAGATGAAGTCTGGCCATTCTTGCTTCCAAGGAGCATTCTGGCTGCACTTCTCCCAGGACAGATCTGTTAGTTCTTTTAGCAGTCCATGGTACTTTCGGCATTCTCCGCCAGCACCACAACTCAAAAGCATCAACTCTTCTTCAATCTTCCTTATTCATTGTCCAGCTCTCACATGCATACGAGGCGATTGGAAATATCATGGCTTGTGTCAGGCGCACCTTAGTCCTCAAGGAGATATCCTTGCTCCTCAGCACTTGATACAGTTCCTTCGCAGTTGACTTTCCCAATGCTATGCGTCATCTAATGTCCTGACTGCTGCTTCCGTTGGCATCAATTGTAGAACCAAGCAACGTGAATTCTTTGACAACCTCAATCTTTTCTCCATTTATTGTGATGCTGTGTATTTAATAGTATTTACTTTTGTTGTGAGGGAGCTCTGGTAGCGTAGTGCCTAAGGCACTTGACTGCTAACCAGAAGGTTAGCGGTTCAAACCCACTAGCCACTCCTTGGAAGGAATGTTGGGCAATCTACTTCCATAGTGATACCACATTGGAAACCCAAAGAGGGGTCGCTATGAGTCAGATCCGACCCGACAGCACTTAACAACACCAGCAACAATAACAACAACCCGTTTGTTGTCTGTACCTCTTGTGAACATCTCTGTGTCCTCCTCTTCCTTAGTGTTATTGTGCTGGTCACACTTTTTTATTATTTCACCTTTCCCTTCACCAAAATCAATATATACCTGTTAACTAGTAAATAATTTTCCATCTCCTTCCCTCACATCTCTGGCAACCAACAAAGAAAATTTTGTAAACCTTTCTTTGACTTTTTATAATAATGGACTCATACAAAATTTGTCTTTCTGTGACTAACTTATTTCACTCAGCATAATGTCCTCCACCACCACTTGTCTGTCAGGTTGTTGTACTGTGGTGCTGTGGTGAATTGCTTGATGTGGCCCTTCTAGCCATTGATCTCCATTCTGTGATGTTTTGTAAATCCCATTATCCATGCCTGTTTGGGGTGGTGTGGTAGTTAAGGTCAGGTATCAATTTGGCTGAACAGCTGGTAGTATTGTTCCTTATAATGACTGACAATGGACTCTCTGATGGGATTTAGGTTATTTCTGTTGGGGCAACACAGATGGAATGTATCTTGAGTCCTGCCTTGCTGGAGGATATAATTCAAATCACCACCCTTAGCTTCCTTGAGGGTATACCTACGAATCTCCTGGGAAGATTCCCCCTTCTCTTGCTCCAGTTTTGTGTCTTGGCTTATCCTCATATAACCCCTGGATTTGGAACAGCAGCCATCATCTGATCTGCTGATCGGGGTTCATCAAAACCCGAGAATTGGGAGGATCCCCCAGACCTACTCACGGACCTGGGACTCGCCAGCCTTCTAGCCTCCACCACTAGTACATGAGACAATCCCTTGGGTGTCTGTGAGTTCTGTGAGGCATTACAGCGAAATATAGAACCCTAAGACTGGGGAAATTACTGGGAGGAGGAGGAGGAGTTAATGTCTGAAATGATGGAGTGGTACAGTAGTTTGGACATTTGGGACGTCTTTAACCTCTGCCTCACGGGGACTAGCCTTGTGCTGACCTTTCTGAGAGAAATTGTTTAAGCAGGTGCCTTGTGTATTGCTGTGAGGCTGGAGGGTATGCGGTACCAGTATTTCACATACCAGCTGGGTTACCCATGGTGTACAGGTTTCAGCAGAGCTTTCAGACTAAGACAGACTTGGAATAAGGATGATGCCATGCACTTCTGAAAAAAAATGAGCCAGTGAAAACCTATGAAAAGCAGTGAAACACTGTCTGATATATTACTGGAAACTTGATGAATAGCCCTGAAACATTGTGTGTTATATCATGTTGGAAGATAAGCCTCTAAGGTTGGAAGGCACTCAAAATATGACAGGGGAAGAGTTCCCTCTTTTTTTTTTTTTTTTTT
>NW_006921907.1:3980023-3984989 GCF_000298275.1 Orycteropus afer afer | reverse complement strand
GGAAACCCAAAGAGGGGTCGCTATGAGTTGGGTCTGACTCGATGGCACATAACAACAACAACAACAACCATCAGTGTGTTGAAAAGAACTGGTATTGGCCATTTTGAATTGAACAATCAAGTAGTCTACTATGTTGGGAATGACAAACTGAAGAGGAATGAAAAGTATGTTTCAAGATCTATCGTGAAGTACAATTCTGTAAGTGATAGGATGATATCCAAATGCCTCCAAGGAAGACCCCTTAACACTACTATTATTCAAATTTATGCACCAACCACTAAAGCCAAAGATGAAGTAATTGAAGATTCTTACCAAATTCTGCAGGCTGAAATTGAACAAACATGCAATTAAGATGTATTGATTGTTACTGGTGATTAGAATGTGAAAGTTCAAAACAAAGAAGAATCATCAGTAGTTGGAAAATATGGCTATGGTGATAGAAATGCTATATAGAAATGCTAGAGATCGCATGATAGAATTTTGTGAGACTAATGAGTTACTCATTGCAAATACCTTTTCTGAACAACATAAACAGCAGCTATCCACATAGACCTCACGAGATAGAATACACAGGAATCAGATTGACTACATTTGTGGAAAGAGGTGAGGGAGAAACTCAATATCTTCAGTCAAAACAGGGCCAGGAGCTCACTGTAGAACACACGGTCAACTGCTCATATGCATGCACCTTGAGGGAGTGAGTCACTGGGCCTACCAGTTCAAGTTGAAGTTGAAGACAATTAAAACAAATTCACAAGAGTAAAGATATGACCTTGATTGTGTCCCACCTCAATTTAGAGACCAGCTGAAGAATAAATTTGATGCATTGAACACCAACGACTGAAAACCAGATAAGTTGTAGGATGACATCAAGGACATCATACATGAAGAAAGCAAACAGTCATTAAAAAGACAGGAAAGGAAGAAAAGACCAAAATGGATGTCTGAAACTAACTCTTAGATGGAGAATAGCTAACATGAATGGAAGAAATGATGAGATAAATGAGCTGACCAAGATTTCAAAGGGCGATTCGAGAAGACAAAGTACATTATTATAATGAAATGTGCTAAGACCTGGAGTTAGGAAACCAAAAGGGAAGAACATGCTTGACATTTTTCAAGCTGAAAGAACTGAAGGAAAAAAATTCAAGCCTCGAGTTGCAATATTGAAGGATTCTATGGGCAATATATTGAATGATGCAGGAAACATCAAAAGAAGATGAAAGGAATACACAGAGTCACTGTACCAAAAAGAATTGGTCAATGTTCACATATTTTGAGAGGTGGCATATGATTAAGAGCCTATGGGATTGAAGGAAGAACTCCAAGCTGCACTGAAGGAATTGGCAAAAAACAAAGCTCTAGGAATTGATGGAATACCCACTGAGTTGTTACAACAAACAGATGCAGAGCTGAAGGCATTTACTCATTTATGCCAAGAAATTTGGAAGACAGCTACCTGGCCAACTGACTGGAGGAGACCTATGTTTATGCCCATTCCAAAGAAAGATGATCCAACAGAATGTGGAAACTACCACACAATATCATTTATACCACATGCAAGTAAAATTTTGCTAGAGATAATTTAAAAAACAGTTGTAGTAGTCTATTGACAGGAACTTCCAGAAATTCAAGCCAGATTCAGAAGAGGATACAGAATGAGGAATATCATTGCTGATGTTAGATGGGTCTTGGCTGAAAGCAAAGAATATTAGAAAGATGTTTGCCTGTGTTTTATTGACTGTGAAAAGGAACTTGACTGTGTGAATTATAACAAATTATGGATAAGATTGCAAAGAATGGGAATTCTAGAACATTAAATGTGCTCGTAAGAATTTGTACATAGACCATGAGGCTGTCATTCAAACAGAACAAGGGCGTGATTTAAAATCAGGAAGGGTGTGTGTCAGGGTTGTATCCTTTCACCATAGTTAGTCTGCATGTTGAGCAAATAATCCATGAAGCTGGACTATATGAAGAACACAGCATCAAGATCGGAGGAAGATTCATTCACAACTTGCAATATGCCCATGACACAACCTTGCTTGCTGAAAGTGAAGATAACTTGAAGCACTTAACAATGAACATCAAAGACTACAGTCTTCAGTATGGATTTCAGTACAACATAAAACAAAAATCCTCACAACTTATTCTGGCTACCTAGTGCCACTCTGACAGGAATATATACCACAAATGGGATGGTCTTAACAAATAGGAGTTTATTCTCTTACAGTTTGGAGGCTTTAAGTTCAAGTTCAAAGTGTCAGGCTCTAAGGGCTGGGTGAAAGCCCCTCAGCCTTGGGCTTCAGCTCTGCCTCCAGCTTCCGGCCCACTGAAGCTAGTGGCTTTTCTTCACTAAGACAGCTGCTGGCTGCTGAGACTGCCAAGCCCAAGGTTGACAAGTAAAAAGGCACACTTCCAATGTTACCAAACCACACAACAGGTCATTAATTCAAGTCCGTTGTAAGCCCCAAGGTGGAAGAGCATGGCAGGCTGCTGAACAATGACACGGCTACATGCATGGTCCAAGCATGCCATTTCCCATTCCCAAGGCTTCTTCTTATATATAGGAAGCAGACCACATCCCAAAGGCAGCTACTCAGCTGCTTGTGGTAGATCCCACCACGGAAATGATCCTCATCATGGGGAATAACTACTACCAGCTGCTCAGCCACTCAATGAGGCCCAGCCAAGTTGACACACAAACATAACTACCACACAACTGGATCAATATGCAACATCATGATAAATGGACAAAAGATTGAATTTGTCAGGGGTTTCATTTAATTGGACCCACAATCAACATCCATGGTAGCAGCAGTCAAGAAATCAGGTCTTGTAGCACTGAGCAAATCTGCTGCAAAAGATTTCTTTACATTGTTAAGTGAAGGTATCACTTTGCAGACTAAGGTGCACCTAACTGTAGTCATGGTGTTTTCAACCACCTCATATGCATGTGAAACTTGGACGATGAATAAGGAAGACTGAAGAAGAATTGATGCCTTTGAGTTATGGTTTTGGTGAAGAATACTGAAAATGCCATGGACTGCCAGAAGAACAAACAAATCTGTCCTAGCACTTCAGCCAGTATATGCTCCTTGGTAGTGAGAATGGCTAGACTTCATCTCACATATTTTGGTTATGTGGTCAGAAGGCATCATTCTCTGAAGGAGGATATCATGCTTGGTAAAGTAAAGGTCAACAAAAAATGGAAAGACCCTTAGCAAGATGTATTGGCACAGTGACTGCAATGATGTGCTCAAGTATAGCAAGGATTGTGAGGATGGCACATGACTGGGTAATGTTTTGTTCTGTTGTACATAGGGTTGCTATGAGTTGGAACCAACTCAATGGCACCTAATAACAACAGTGTCCTCCAAGGTCATCTACATTAGTAGGCGATTTGCTGATTCTTCATTATTCTTCAATGTTGCATAGTGTTCCATTGTGTATATGTACCAGAGTTTGGTTATCTGTTCATCTGTGATTGGCACTTATATGTTTCCAAATCTTTTCTATTGTGAATAGTTCTGCAATGAACATGGGTGTGCATCTATCTGTGTCCTGAATTTCACCTCCTTAGGATATATTCTAAATAGTGGGATTGCTGGATCAAATGATATTTCTATTTCCAACTTTTTGAGGAAGTGCCATGTTGATTTTCTACAGTGGTTGTACCATTTTGCAGTCCCACCAGCAGTGTATGAGAGTCCTAATCTCTCCACATCCTCACCAGCCTTTGTTGTTTTCTGTCTTGTTGAACTTTGCTAATATTACTGGTGTGAGATGATCTCTCATTTCTGTTTTGGTTTCCATCTCTCCAATGGCCCAAGGAGGGGTCGCTATGAGTCGGGGCTGACTCAACGGCAAATAACAACAACAACAACAACAATGGCTAATGAGGGAGCTCTGGTGACGTATTTCCTAAGGCACTTGACTGATAACCAGAAGGCTGGTGGTTTAAACCCATCAGCCACTCCTCGGAAGGAAGGCTGAGCAATCTACTTTTGCAGTGATACTGCCTCAGAAACCCAATGAGTCAGATCCGACTCTACAGTAGTGCGTTGTTTTTTTTTTTTTTTTGTTTTTTAAATAGTTAATGATTGTGAACATTTCTTTATGTGTTTGTTGGCTGCTGGAATATCTTCTTTAGTGAAGTATCTGTTTATGTCTTTTTGCCCATATTTGAGTTGCATTGTTTGTCTTTTTAGTGTTGAGTGTTGAAGTTTTCAATAAACTTTAGACATAAGTCCCTTGTCATAAACAAATATTTTTTTCCCATTCTGCAGGTTCTCTTTTTACTCTTTTGAAGAAGTCTTTTGATGTGCATAAGAACGTACATTTTAGAAGATCTCAGTAATCTAGTTTCTCTTCTGCTGTTTGTGCATTTTGTGTTATGCTTGATAGTCCATTTATACAACAAATTATGGCCCCTATATTTGTCCCTACTTTATCTTTGATGAACTTTATAATTTCGAGTTTTACATTGAAGTCTTTGATTCATCTTGAGTTCATTTTTTGTATGGTATGAGGTATGGATATTGTTTCATTTTTATGCAAATGGATATCCAGTTTTTCCAGCACCATTTGTTAAAGAGACTGTCTCTCCCCCATTTATGGATTTCAGCCCTTTGTCACAGATCAGCTATCCATAGATGGATGGATCTATTTCTGGATTCTCAATTCTGTTCCACTGCTCTATGTGTCTATTTTTGTGCCAATACCAGGCTGTTTTGGCCATGGCTGTATAGCAGGTTTGAGATCAGGGAGTGTGAGATCTCCTACTTTTTCTTCTTCAATAGTGCTTTGCTTATCTGATCTCTTTCCTTTCCATATAAAGTTAGTGATTGGTTTTTCCATGTTCTTAAAGAATGTTGATGGAACTTGGATTGGGATTATAATGAATATATAGATTAACTTTGTGGCATGGTGCTTAAGGCATTTGAATGCTAACCAGATGGTTGGA
>NW_006921907.1:3972191-3979769 GCF_000298275.1 Orycteropus afer afer | reverse complement strand
AAAAGTCATTCTGACCATGTAAAATATCATTAAATTTTCAATCACATGTTTCAAGTTTACCTCTATCCAAATGCTCTTTTTTTTTTTTTTTTTTTTTTTGGTTTTGGTTATGTTGGCATTTTTACAATATTCAGTCTTCCTATCCCTGAGTGTGGCATGTTCTTCATTTATGTATGTCTGTTGTAGTTTCTTGTAGTAATGTTTTGCAGTTTTCGTTTTATGTCTTCTGTGTCCCTGGTTAGATCAATCCTAAATATTTTATCTTTTTGGTAGCACTGTAAATGGTATTGTATTCCTTATTTCCTTCTCAGAGACCTCTTGTTCATATAGAGGTGTCCAATTGATCAATTGATTTTATATCTTAATCTTGTATCCTGCCACTTTGCTGAATCTTTCAATTAGTTCCAGTACTTTTCATACTGAGTCTGTTGGGTTTCTATGTTTTGGATCATGTCATCTGCAAATAGAGATAGTTTTTCTTCTTTTTGCCAATTTGGATACCTTTTATTTCTCTTTTTGCCTTCTTGCTCTGGCTAGGAATTTCAATACGATGTTGAATAGAAGTGGTGTAGATGGCATCTTTGTGAGATTCCCATTCACAAGGGGATGCTTTGAGTTTCTCTCCATTGAGAGTAATGTTGACTGTTGTTTTTCATATATGCCCTTTATTATGTTGAGAAATGTCCCTTCTATTCCTATTTTGCTGAGAGCTTTCATCATGAATGGGTATTGGATTTTAATCAAATGCTTTTTCTGTATTGATAATTATGATCATGCAATTTTTTTCTTTTGTTTTACTTATGTGATTGATTACATTGATTGTTTTTCTGATATTGAACCATCCTTGTACACCTTGTATAAGTCCCACTTGATCATGCTTTATTATTTTTTTGATATGATGTAGGATTCTATTGGCTAGGATTTTGTTGAAGATTTTTGCATCTATATTCATAAGGGATATTGGTCTGTAGTTTTCCTTTTTAGTGGTTTCTTTACCTGGATTGGGTCTCAGTTATTCTTGCTTCATAGAATGAATTTGGCAATATTCCATCCTTTTCTATGTAACTGAGTAGTTAAGGTAGGATAGGTGTCAGCTCTTCTCTGAATGATAGAATTCTCCAGTGAAACTGTCTGGGCCAGCACTTTTTTTTGTGGGGAGTTTTTTTTTTTTTATGACCTGCTCAATTTCTTCTTTTGTTATGGGTCTGTTCAAGTTTTCTGTGTCAGTCTGTGTTAGTTTACATAGGTCTTATGTTTCTAGAAATTTTTTCATTTCCTCTAGGTTTTCAAATTTGTTTGAGTGCATTCTTCATAGTTTTCTGTTATTAACCTTTTTATTTCAGCTAATTCTGTTGTGTGGTCACCCATTTCATTCATTATTCACATTATTTGCATCTTCTGTTTCTTTTCCTTTGTTAAATTTGTCAGTTTTGTTAATCTTCTCAAAGAGCCTTTTCTATTGCTTTTCTGTTTTCTGCCTCATTTATTTCTGCTTTGATCTGTATTATTTCTCTTCCTCTGGAGACTGTCAGTTTCTTTTGTGGCCTTTTTCAATTGTTGAAGTTGTTGGGTTAAGGTGTTGATATTGACTCATTCTTGTTTTTTAATGTGTGGATTTATTGCCATAAATTGATCTGTGTGTACTGCTTTTGCTGTGTTCCACAGGTTTTGGTATGTTGGGTTTTCGTTCTTGTGTGTTTCTAGGAACTTTTTATATCTTCTGTTACCCAGTAGTTATTGAACAGTATGTTATTCATTTTCCACATATTTGATTTTTTTTTTCCCTTGTCACTGATTTCTAATTTTATTGTGTTCTGATCTGAGAAGATGCTTCGTAGAATTTCAATGTTTTTAAACTTATTAAGTCTTATTTTGTGGCCTAACATATGATCTATCCTGGAGAATGATCCATGTGCACTGGAAAGAATATGTATTGTCTTTTTGTTGGGTAGAGTTTTCTTTATATGCCTATGAGGTTGAGTTGGTTGATGTGCCGTTGAGATATTCTGTATCCGTTGATTTTTTTTTTTTTTTTATAGTTCTGTCCTTCACTGAAAGTGGTATGTTATAGTTTCCAACTACCATAATAGAATTGTGTATTTCTCCTTTCAATTCAGTTAGTGTTTGCTGTATGTGTTTTGGAGCTCTTTCACTGGGTGCATAGATATATAATATGATTATGTCCTCTTGATCAAATAACCTTGTTATCATCATATAATAACCTTCTTTGTCTCTTATGCTTGTTTTTACCTTTAAGTATTTTGTCAGAAATTAACATTGCCACTTCTTCTCCTTCTTAAATGCCAATAGCTTGATATATTATTTTTATATCCCTTGAGTTTTCATTTATTTTTGATCTTTGTGTCTAAGGTGGGTCTCTTGTAAGCAGCATATTGATGGATCTCCTTTTCTTATCCAATCTGCCATTCTCTTTGTCTTGCTTGGTGCTTTTAGTCTATTCACATTCAGTGTAATTAATGAAAGATATGAATTTATTGCTGGCATTCTTTTGTGTTTTTTGTTGTGGTGTTGATGGTTTCTTTTATTGTGAATATTTTTCTGTGCCAAGTTCTTTTTCTTATCAAGTTTTCTTTCTCTTTTCTTCATTGTTGTTGATTTTGTGTTTACTAAGGCCTTGTGATTTTCTTCTTACTTCTTTTGGTTAAGAGGCTTATTAATTTTCTTTCTGGTTAAACTGTAGTAAATTCTTATCTCCCTAAGTTTGAGACAGTTTATTCTATGTTGATTTCATTCTGACTTCCTCTCTATTTTGAAGTTTTGTAATTATGCCTTTTATTCTCTGTATTTGGTTTTAAGTTGGTGTCATTTACAGACTGATTCCTCTTGTTCTCTCCCTTTTTGTAAGCTTATTTTAATTTTGAGAATTATTTTTCTGGGTTGGTTTCTGGTGGTATTGTCATGTCTTAATCTTAAGTTGTTGTCTTACATTGTTGGTTTTCTGTTGTAAGGACCCCCTTTAGCATTGCTTGTAGGGCTGATCTGTTTTTTTTTTAATTTCCTAAATATTTATTTGTCTGGGAATGCCTTAATTTCACCATCATACTGGAGGGACAGATTGGCTGGATATATAATTTTTGATTGGCAATTATTTTCCTTCAAGGTTTTGTGTATGTCATCCCCTTGCTTTCTTGTCTACACAGTTTCTGCTGAGAAATCAGAACTTAATCTTATTGGTTGCCCATTGTAGGTAACATTTCATTTTTCCTGAGCTACTCTCAAGATTCTTTCTTTATTTTTGGTTTTGGAATGTTTGATTATGATATGTCTTGGTGACTTTCTCTTGGGATCTATCCAGTATTGGGTTTGTTGAGCTTCTTGGATAGATAACTTTTCATCTTTCATGATATTGGGAATTTTTTGCCAGCAAACCTTCTATAATTTTCCCTGTGTTCTTCCTGGCCTCCTCTTCTTCTGGAATTCCAGTCAGATGTATGTTATTTCTTTCGCTGTCATCCCATATAAGCCTTAGCTTGTCTTCATTTCTCTGCATGCTTAATTTCTGATTTTTTTCCTCATACAATCTCATATGAAGGGATTTGTCATCTAACTGGGAAATGTGTTCTTCAGTCAGTTCAATTCTACCCTTTCATCCTTCCAATCTGTTATCTATCTCGTAATTTTAGTGTTCATCATTTAGATTTCTTAATGCTGTTTTTGTATGATCTTTAATTATCTCATTTATTTTGCCATTTTGCTTTTGTATTGTTTTCCTGAATTCTTCAAGGGTATTGTCTGTTTTTCTTTGCTTCTGTTTCTGGTTTCCTTCAGCTCTTGGAAGGTCCTATACATAATTATATGTTTTGAACTCCTTATCACATAGGTCTGTTACCTGTTCTTCCTTGTGGAGATTTCCTAGTTCTTTAATTTGGTCGCTTGCTTCTGCTATCTTGTCCTATTTATTTGTTTGAGTTGAAGTTATCTCTTGTCTCCGACATCTTTTGAAGATGTCATTATTTGTTGGGTATGCCTTGGTTTGTTTCACCTTGGTTTTTTGTTTTGTTTTGTTTTGCTTTGCTTTGCTTTGCTTTGATATATCCAAATGTGTGGGGAAGCTGTGCTTCTTTGATTGTTTGGTAGCCCTTTGATTGTTTGGTAGCCCTTTGATTGTTTGGATCACTCTCCAGCTGTCTCCAGGTTGGTGGAATAACTGGTAGGATTATGGGTACAGGCTCTGTTTGTCATGAGGAGGAGAGGCATTTGGTATGAGCAAGTGATGTTTACCATCTGTCATTGATGCCATGGAACATGGAGCATGGTGGTGCTCTTCCATTGGATGAGGTGGTCAATGCAATAGACATGGGCTGATTAGTAGGGAGTTAATATCTTCCTCCCATTGAACGGGGGCAGGAAAAAGAAAAAAAAAAAAGGAAAAGAAGAAGAGGTGGAAAAGATAGAATAAAAATAAAAGATGAAAAAGTAGAAAGTGAGGAAGAGCTGAAAGATTGGTAAAAATGGAAGAAGAAGTGTAAAAGGGAAAAATGAACAGATAAATGGAACAAAAATTGGGGAAAAGAAAATGAGAAAAAAGGGGGAAATAAGGAAACTGAGGAGGAGAGATTTTTTGTATTTATAGTCACCTGGCAGCTCTGGGAGCAGGTAGTTGAGAGATGAACAGCTGATCCACCAGAGTGTGTGCCTGTGGAAGTGAAAGGAGCCTGGCATGAGTTGAGAGAAGAGAGAGGACTTCTGGTGTTTAGCTCCTTCTCTTTCTTTCTTTCTTTTTTTTTTAAATTGTGATCTGGGTGAAAGTTTACAGAGCAAATTCACTTTCCATACAGCAGCTCACATACACTTTATCTCATGACATTGAATACAATTTCCCACAGTGCAACAGCTCCCCTCACATTTCCTCCCTATAGTTACCTCTTCCCTGTGTCCTTCCCTCTCATGCACTCTTGCTCCCTGAGCTGTCTCCCTGTGCATACACAGCCTTTCTATTCTTCCACAATTGATCTCTCCAAGGAGGTATTTACCTAATGTAAATGTTCAGCTCATACGCTTGTCTTTTATTTGACTGAAAGCCATAGGAGTGGGTTCAATTCCAGACCAGAAGGGCTGCTAGGGGCCATGGCCTCAGTGGTTCCATCAAGCTCTATCAGACCAGCAAACCTGGCCCCCCCCCTTTTTTTTAAATGATTTTGAGTTTTATTCCACATTGTTCTCCCTCTCTCTTTCCAGGATTTCCTATATAGATCCCCCTTCAAGTGGTTGACAGTGGTAGCTGGGCACCATCTAGTTCTTCTGGTCTCAAAGTCATATAGGCTGAAGATCACATGGTGCACCAGTGCCTTGGACTAATTATTTCCATGAATCTTTGGTTTTCTTCATTCTTCTTTGCTCTGGACAAGGAGAGGCCTACTGTTGCATCTAGAGGGCTGCTTGCAACCTTTTAAGATCCAAGTCACTACTCGCCAAAGTAGGAGACAGAACAATGTTTTGTGTAGTATGTTATGCCAATTGAGCTTGATGTCCCCTGTGACTATGGTCCCAAGCCCACGGGTCCAACTACTCACTCCCACTGGGTAGCTGGCTGTGGCCAAGAAGTAACTACAACTTTGTCCCTTGTCAACTCTACTATACACCTGGAAATTCTTACAGGACATACAAACACATTTGTCGAAACAATGTCTGCCAACCCTATACTTGGTCTTGGGCACACTCCCCCCTACATAGACATACCTAATATTTCAGGCTGTACAACCATCTGTTGTTGTTGTTATGTGCCAAGTCAGACCCCACACATAGCAACCCCTCCTTGGGTTTCCAAGGTGGTATCACTACAGAAGTAGATTGCCCAACCTTCCTTCCAGTAAAACCATCTATCTACCTGTATATCAATGTTTGCCTTTACTGACAATGCAGTACTCTATGTGCAAAAGTGTTCATCTTTGTTGTCTATACCTCCCATGAACTTCTGTCTTCCTCTTCCTCAATGCCACCATGTTGATCACTCACATTTGGTACATTGCCCTTCTCTTCACCCAAATCAATACTTGTCTCTACCTATCTAACAGTGTTACCTCCCCTCCTCTCCTACCCCTGGTAACCAGCAAAGAAAATTGCCTTCCATATATCAACCTTGCCTTGATTTTTTACAACAGACTAATACAATTTGTCCTTCTGTGATTAACTTATTTCCCTCAGCATAATGTCCTCCAAGTTCATCCACATTATGCAGTGTTTTGCCAATTCTGTTATTCTTTATGGTTGCATAGTATTCCATTATAGGAGTTCTGGTAGCATAGTATCTAATGCATTTGACTGCTAACCAGAAGGCTGGTGGTTCAAACCCAACAGCCACTCATTGAAAGGAAGATGGGGCAATCTACTTCCGTAGTGATACCACCTCAGAAACCCAAGGAAGTGTTGCTATGAGTCGGGTGCGACTCGATGGCACATAACAACAACAACAGTATTCTATTGTGTATATACCATAGTTTGGTTATCCATTCCTTGGTTGATGGACACCTAGGTTGTTTCCATCTTTTGGCTATTGTAAATAGTGCTGCGATGAACATTGGTGTGCATATGTCTGTTCTTGTCCTGGCTCTCACTTCTTTAGGATATATACCTAGTAATGGAATTGTTGGGTCAATTCCTAATTATTCCTAATTCCAACTTTTTAAAGAATTGCCATACTGTTTTCCTCAGTGGATGTATCATTTTACAATTCCATTATCAGCATACAAGAGTCCCAATCTCTGCATCCTCACCAGAATTTGTTATTTTCTATCTTGTTGAACTTGCTGCTAGTGCTGGGGCAAGATGGTATCTCATCGTTGTTTTGATTTGCATCTCTCTAATGGCTAATGCTAGGAGCTCTGGTGGCATACTGTCTAAAGCATTTGACTGCTAACCAGAAGGATGGTGGTTCAAACCCACCAGCCACTCCTTGGAAGGAAGGTTGGGCAATCTACTTCCATAGTGATGCTGCCTATGAAACCGAAGGAGAGGTTGTGAGCATTTCTTCATATGTTTGTTGGCTGCCTGAATATAATTCTCTTTGGTGAATTGTCTATTCATGTCTTCTGCCCATTTTTAATTGGATTACTTGTCTTTTTGTTGTTGAGGTGTTGGAGTTTTCTGTAAATTCTAGAGATAAGTCCTTCGTCAGATATGTCATTCCCAAATATTTATCACCAATATGTAGATTCTCTTTTGATTCTTTTGGAGAAGTCTTTGGAAGCACATAAAAATTTGATTTTGAGAAGGTCCCATGCATCTAGTTTCTCTTCTGCTGTTTGTACATTTTTGGTTATGCCTGATAGTCTATTAATGCCATATATTAGGGCCCATAAATGTGCCCCTAGTTTTTCCTAGAGGAGCTTTATAGTTTCAGGCTTCACATTTAAGTCTTAGATCCATCTGGAGTTAGTTTTTGTGTATGATGTGAGGTACAGATCTTGTTTTATTTTTCTGTAAATAGATATCTGGGAGCTCTGGTAGCATAGTGGCTAAAAGCACTTGACTGCTAACCAGAAGGCTGGCGGTTCAAACCCACCAGCCACTCCTCGGAAGGAAGGTTGGGCAATCCTACTTCCGTAGTGATACTGCCTC